>NW_026854184.1:0-79819 GCF_026571515.1 Ruditapes philippinarum | reverse complement strand
AATCACGGGATTTAAATTTAACCCGAGACTAGATTTTTCCTGTTTGTTACGGCAAACCTGTTTTTTTCATTTTTTTTCTTACATTTTCCCCCATTTTTCGAAAAAAATTAAAAAATTTCTAATTTTTTCCTTTTAGTTTATACTTTTTTTTTCTTAAAATAAATAAACGTCCGTCCCCTAAAAAAAAATCCTTTTTCCACAACAACCTTTACAATTTAAAATTTAAAAAAAAAAAATCAGTTTTGTTTTTGCATAAAACAATTTTGTGAACATGCATCGTTTCAGAAAAAATTGAAAACTGAAGAAAAAACATGTAGAAATATATATCCCAAATACATTAGGGCACAAAAAAAAATAATTTAACATAAAATTATTTTAAATAAAAAATTTAAATAAAATTTAGCTGAATTTTTTTTTTTTTCATCTTTCTCTTTTTGGAAAAACTTTTTTTGTTAAAAAGTTCCCCAAAAGCCCTCCCAATGATTTGTTTTTGTCCCCCTTTGGTGATTGCACTGCTATCCCCAGGATTTAACCCCAAATCCCCGAGAATAATAGAACTATAAGATCAACTGTAGTGTCATTTTAGAAAAATTTAAAAAAGCTCAAATATTTTTCCTTACGATTTAATGATAATCTTTGGGGCTCCCCTTAAAAACTATTCTCATACTGTACAAGCATCATTGATTGGCCTCGGAACACCTGGGAAAAAAAATTTTTTTTCCCCGGTGCAATAGGGGTGAAATTTTTATTGAGATGATTCCCTTTTTTGTAAAAAACGACAGGGGACCAGGGTTGTCATGTTCGGGGGAAATTTAAAAAGGGGTTTTTAACGTATTTTATATAATTCTACATCTTACAAGTCTTTTTGGAAATCATTATGTAATATTTAAATAAATAAAGTGTTCAAAAATAAGCTGTAAAGCCCCTTTTTTTATAGTAAAATGAAAAGGATAAAAGTCCCAAACAAAATTGTTTGGGAAAAGGGAAACACATTAAAATTTTGGGTCGTTAAAAGTGCTATGTTTAGGTTTTTCCGGGAAATTTGTACTTTTTAGTCTTGAAAAAAAATACATACCCTTTTTCTTGAAAGGTTTTTTCCCAAGCATTTATAGGGTTTTTTATTTACAACGTTTTTAATAAAAAGTAATGTCAAATGTAACTAGTTTTTGCTTCATAGACCCAATTTTATGTAATGATAAAAAAAGTACAAAATTACTGGAGGTATGTAGAATACATTTATGGTATTTTCTATTCAAATTTTTTAAAGTTTATTATGTCGTTTATGACGTTTTTTAACATGGCACAAAATTAAAACCCCAAATTTTTCATGGTAAATTTAATTTCTTTTTTGGCATTGGACGCCTCAAAAACACATTTGTCTAGGCTTTTGGGGGTGATTTCAAATTTGCACGAATTTGCGAGGCCCGGGGATAAACAACATAAAGGAGTTACCTTAGTTTTTTAAATTAAAAATGTGCTTTATTGAATTGGTTGGAATTTTATACGTACTCGGGAGATTTTAAATCCAAGTTTCGCTTTTTAAAACAATCGGGTTAAAAAAATACATTTTAAAAGGGCACTTTTCCCTTCGAAAAAAGGAAAAAAAGATTTTTCTGACGTTAAAATAAGGGTTTTAAAAAGAAATGTAAAAAGCTTATCCATGAAGAAGGGTAGCGCAGAATATAAAAATTTTTTGTCAAAAAATTTAAGCAAAATGTAAACAATGTATTCCCTTCAATCCCAAAACATTTTACTAATTATATAAACAAAAAAAATTTTTTCAAATTCAAAAAATAAACGAAAAAAATGGTCGAGGTTTTTTGGCCCCAATAAAAAAAATTTTTGGAAAAATTTTAAAAACGAAAAAAAAAAAAAATTTAATATGTTTTGATAGAAAAAAAATAAAACCTTTTTGGGGGGCATAGGGGGGTTTTTTAATGAAAATGTAAAAAAAAAACCAAAAAACCAACCAAAATTTGATTCCACTCGAGGTACAAAAAGCAAATTTAAAAATGGGGACCCCCTCATTAATTCAAAAGGCATTTGTGGGGTTTCTTTCAAAATCTTAAGTGCTTTGTGTTTGATTTATTTTCAAAAATCTTTTAAATTATTCAAAAGGGGAATTTTGAATCCCAAAGATCGATTAAAAATTTAGATAACTGATGGCTTTCTGAAAAAATTAATATCCCGGGGACTATTTTTAAATATTTAAATAAAAAACGACCGTGAAATGGTTTTATTAATAAAAGGGAATTCATCAAATTTTACGGGGACAATGAAACCCTTGAAAAAATTTTTTTACCTCACTTTTAAATATTAAATTTAATTTTTCTGAAAAAATGTTTCAATGTTTCACCCAAATACTTTAATCTGCAAAGGGTTTGATTTGACCCCATTAACCTGAGCAAAAGAGTACTTTTTATTGCAATGGGGAAAAAATTATTCATTTTTAGCCCTTTAAAAGAAAAATTCCGGTTTGAAATACTTCTAAAAAAAAGAAATTTTTAAAAAATAAATAAATATAAAAAAAATTAAAAAAAATATTTTGGGTTTTAGTTTAAAAAAACCCCCTTTAAGGGTTTTAGAAATTTTTTATTTTAATACTTAAAAAAATTACTTCCCCAGCCCTTCTGAAAAACTTTCATTTTGTTCATTGGGTTTTGGAAATGATCACGGGGTTTAATGCAGCCCCTCGTCCCATCTCGCTTTGCGTTGGCTTTCCCTCCCTTTTGTTTTTTCAACTTTTGGAACCACGGGAAATCAATGTGGGGAAATACACATTTCTAAGCATAATTAATTAAGAAAAATTTTCCCCAAAGGGGATTGGTCAAACGTGGGCAGTTTTCCCAAAAGAATTTCAAAATTTTGGTAAAACAATTTTTTGGAATTACCTTTTGTTTTTTTTCCAGAAAAAATTTTGATTTACTTTTTCAAAAGTGAATTAGAAAAAAGTTTTAAATTTGGGATTAATGTTTAATTTTTTTGCAAGAAAAATTTTAAATTACCTGTTTTACTTTGTAAAAATCACTTTCATATTAAAACTTCCCAACAAATCAGTAATAAATTTTTTATTAATATTGTAAAAAAAATATACAAAATACTAAAAAACGTAATTTTTTAAAAGGGTTGGAAAACCTTTCTTATGGGTAAACCCTCTCGGAAAGTTTACAAAATATGCTTTTATTACTTTTTGATAAATTTTTTTTGGTTTTTCAGGGAAACTTTTCCAGTCTTAAATTAATTATAATACTTGTACCTTTAATTATTTTTTTGGGGCCATGCTTTTAAACAACGGGACGCAGGTTAAATACTTGCAAAAGGAATTAACGTTTTTCCAAATTTCCCATATTAGATGTTTGAACGGGACTGATTTCTTTTCCTTTCCCCGGACCGGAAGGGGTTTTACCCACAGGCTATATCACGTTTTATCGGAAAAAAATTGGGTCAGGAAGCTTTTGAATTGGCCAAAGTACGCCCAAATTTTAAAACGGTTTTCAGGGGAGGTCTTTCATAGAAAAAACAGGGCAAAAAACGGTTTAAAAAATTTAAAATCTTTTAATTTTTTAAAAATTTCTTTTTACCAACACGGGGGGGGGGGTTTTTTCGGGGCCTTCTTTGGCCATTTGTCCTAAAACAGGCACAATTTAAAAAAGGGGAAACCATTTTTTTTTAAATCTACGGTTTTCTCTTTCATGGCGGGATCAAAAGGCGGGTTAAAAAATTTTTGCGGGAAACCATCCCCTTTCATTTTTTTAAATTTTATTCTATTAAACTAGCCTTAACTTTTTAAACGCTCTAATTATTGATTTTTATCTTTTTTTCCTTGAAATAATAAATGTCTAAAAACCCATACACCCGTTCGGGAAATTTCGAATTTTTTGTCGACAAAGGGGTTTTTTTCCTGTAATAAATACACTTAAAAACCCCTTTTGGGAAAATCCCTTACTGTAAAATTTTTGGTAAAAAAAAAACAAAAAAATGAACGATATGAATTTTTTTCCAAAAGCGTTTTTATGTGCGTTTTCTTTTTTCTATTTAGCAAAGAAAACGAAAAGTCTGGGGAATAAAAACAAAAATTCATTTTTCTGATGGGTTGACCTTAAACCTCCGAACTTTTTTTTCTGAAGGGCCCATGACAACGGATTTCTTTTTGCTGATATAAAATATTTCCCCAAACAACAATTTGAAAGGTGGGGAAATTTTATTTTAAAGCTATCATTTTTATCTGGGGCGATTTTTTTTTGTTAAAAATTTTGGGAAAATCATTTGTAACGGTATCAAATTTGGGGGAATTTTTTTAAAAATCTTATTTTACGAGGGGTAATTAGGGGGTTTTTGGGCATTAATCTAATTCCCTTTAAAACCTCTGACATCAATACAAACTTTTTAAAAATTCCCCGCCCAATTTTGTTTAAGGGAAAAGGGAAAAATCAAAAAAAATTTAAACCCAAATTTTGAAAATTTTATTCATGTACGTGTTTTAAAAATTTTCCCTTTTAGCCCTGCACTTTGAAATTCCGGGGGTCTATCTCGAACAGGTTATCCACCCGCAAAAAATTTTTTATTTAAAATTTTCCCGGGAAAATTTTTTTTCAGTTACGGGGGGAAAAAAAGACATTTGCATATCAAACATTGGGCTGTATATTTTAAACCTTTTAAAAGAGCAGCCCGTATAATGAAAATTTAATTTTAAAGAAACTTCTCAAAGGTGACTTTTAACGAAACTTTTAAAACAATTTCCTGGAAAATTTTAGTTTAACCTCTCGGGGTTTTATTTATTTATACCCTAGCAATATTTTCCCTTACTTTTAAACATCCTGTATAACTAACTTTTAAAACTTTCTTTGCAGATTAATCCAAAAAAAGCCCCCTTTTTAACAAACCCAAAACTTTGGGTATGCAGGATAAACACAGAAAAAGGCAATCCCCCAAATGTTCCCATGTAACCCCAAAGTTTCCATGGACAACGGGTTTATGAAATGCCCAAAGGTTTTTCTGGGGTTTTGACGGGGGTATGAGGAGGATAATTATATGACTTTGTTGAACGATGTTGGGCAAAATAGCGAGGTTAGTTTTTTGTCAAAAAAGGGGAAAGGTTTGTTTTGGCAAAAAGGGGGGTTAGTTTTGTCAAAAAAACGAGGATTTTTCAAAAAAACCCAGGTTTAAACTTAGTCAAAATAAAAAAAGGGTTTGTTAGTCCCAAAAAAACGAGGTTTGTTTTAATCAAAAAAAGCGAAATTTTGCTTTTGTCAAAATAACGAAAGGGTTTGAAGTCAAAAAAAATTGCTTAGTCAAAATAAGGGGGTTATTTTGTCCAAAAAACGAGGTTAGCTTAGTCAAAATAACGAGGTTTGTTTAGTCCAAAAAAAACCCAGGTTAGTTTAGTCAAAAATAACGAGGTTTGTTTAGTCAAAATAGCCCAGGGTTTGTTTAGTCAAAAAAAACGTGGTTAGGGTTTTGTCAAAAAACGAGGTTTGTTTAGTCAAAAAAGCGAGGTTATTTGGTCAAAAAAAAGCGAAAGGGTTAAAAGTACCCATCAGGTTTCACATTTTCAGACAAGATAACAACATGTTTAAAAAATTTATGAAAAATCTTAAAAAGACATCCAGATTTTTTAAATGTCAATACATACGAAAATTTTTCCGGGCACAAAGAATTATTGTTTATTACTTTTTAAAACATTAAAAAAATAAATTTAAATTTCGGGGGGTTTTAGAGAGGATTTCAAATTTAAAAATTACATTTTAAAAACATATTGTATACAGACCCGCCTTTTTTAGCAAAATACAAAAGCGGATTAGCTACAGTCATGGCGTATTTTCTGTTTCCGTTGCCCCCAAATGGGGTTTATCTGACTTTTTTTTTTTTTCTCAGTCCTTTTACTAAGGGGAAAAAAAACCCTTCAATCGCTACTTAAGAAAGCAAAATAACTGTGAAACTTTGCTGTTTTTAAATTTTTGAGTTATTTTTACTTTTTAAAAAGGAAAAGAAAAAAAACAAATGACAAAAAAACAGGGTTGAATAAAGAAGTTATGCTTTGATCTGTAAATGACCAAATGGTCAAGGTCAAAAAAATTAAATATAAAAAACGATGTTCTTTTAAAAATTTCCCAAACTCCCAATGTTCTTCCCGAAAAATTTTTAACCTTTGGAAAAATTTCGAGCATTTTCCCCGATCCCCAGGGGCTCTCTTGTTTGAATACATAATTATTTGTTTTTTAAATTTTTCTTAATAATAAAATTATATTTTTTCTACCAAAACGAAGAATACGGGAAGAAGTACCCAATTTTGGTTTTTTGAAAAAAGTATGCCCAACATTTTTTTTAAAATTTTTTTGGGCCTTAAAAAACTTGGGGAAGGGGGGGCCCCTTTTTAAAGATAAGGGTTTTTTTTTTCCCCTATTTTTGGGGGTTAAATTTTCCCAAAAAGTGAACAGCCCGGGGGACACGTACATTTATTTTAAATTTTAAATTCCCAAATTTTTTTTAAAATTCGATTGGGGGTTTGAAGCTATAAGCTTATTTAAAAATCCTCAAATCCTTTCCCGGGAACAACCATTTCAAAGCAATAAAGGTTAAAGTTTCTTGCTCATAAAAGACGGCCCTTTCCCCATGATGGGGTTTGAATCCACCGGTCAGCAATCCTTATATTGAGTTCACGAAAAAGAAAAAATTCCCAATTTTTCGGTTTGAGAATTACATTAAATTTTTTAATAAAAAACTAATTTTTTGTTGTTTTTTTTAATTATTTTATGAACTATCAGACATATAAAAAAAAGGATAAAAATCCCCATGAAACAGAAACAATGTTTATTAAAAAATTTGCCAGAACAAATACATTGGGTAAAATTTGGTTGTTACAAATTAAACAATTGAATTAAATTTGAATTGTTCACATCATAAAAGCTATTGAACTTTGGTCCCAGTATAATACAAAATTTATTAAACGGTTTGATAAAATGAGCCGCTTCACGCAAACAAAAGGGGTTTTTTGGGACCGCATGGAAACCCAGACCACCCTCGATCCGCCAGTCTTGGGACCCATGCTGTTTCCTATCATTTCTCCATTTGTAAATGGGGTTTGGAAGCGAACGCATGGATCCTTCAACGGGCGGAAGGGGGCTGGTCTGGTTCCATGCTGGTGAAACCCAATTGTGGTTTGGGCACGGCTCAAATCATATTGTGGTAAGGGTTTATTTTATTTTCAGATAAGAAATATTGCGGGTTCTTAAGAAGGCGTAAAAGAAAACCTTACCAGAGATACGGCTGAAACTTCCGAGTATTTCTAGCGGGCGGGCAAGTTTTTTACCAATCTTTTTTTCAGGTACATGAAATTTTGTACATAATATATGGAATTTTTTGTTTATAGTCTAAAAACCCTGTTTAATAATATTTTTTTATTCCCTTGGCCAGTTTTTAATAAAAAAAGTACATCAAATTTTTAAAGATGTTTATAATTTGTTCATTTTTTTAAAAAAAACTTTTTCTCGTTTAAACCAAACTTGTTTTATTTTTTATCAAGGGCCCAAACTTTTTTGCAAAATTTAAAATTTATTTGCGTGCGCGCGGTTTTTTTTTTTTTTTTTTTTTTTTTTTTAATTTTCGTCTTTTATTAATTTCCTTTTTTGGGGGATACAAATATGCAATAGGGGAGAATTTAAAAAAGTAAATTAAATTTACGGACCCTAGTGAACATGCATTAAGACGACATATTGAAATGTAATCAAATAATGAAAATCACATTGAAAACCCCCTTACTTTGAAAAAAAAAATTTTACAAAAATAAGAATCCGAAAAAAACCCAAAACCCAAACGAGATTTTGGTTTTCGGGGTATCATACAAATTTAAAACATAAGCCGATTTTTAAACGTTTAATTTTACGGTCCGTTATGTATTTATATTGAAAAAACAATATGTTAAATGTATATGTTTAAACCAAATTAAATTTAAATCTTTTGGGTAATAAATATCGATATTTCAACCCCCCTTAAAAACTGAAAAAATTTTTTTCCATTTCCAGAACCTTCTTTTTTTTTTCCCGGGGAATTTTACTGTAAAAGATTTGTCTTTTAATTAAATGCACTAAAATATTGGGGGTTCAAAATTGGAAAACATATTATATTTTGGTAATTGCCCTATTTACCCGTATGTAATGCAGAAAAAAAAAAAGCTTTATCTGAATGTTGCATTTTTTCATTCAAAAAAACTCAAAATCAACCCTTGAGGGGAAAAAAGGGACCCAAAGTAGCTCGGTTTTGCAGACGAAAAAAAAATCAATGTTTGGGCTTAAATTAAAAAATTTAATGTCATAAAAAAAACTGTCACTTCTGAAAATAAAAACAAAAAATGTAATTGACATCGGGATTTTTATATAAACAGGGGACCCAGTTTGGGCCCCGAGTACATGAAACCAATTTTAAAAGTTTACCCTTGACAATTAAAATTTTCTTATAACTGTTTGGGCAATTGAATTGCCCCCGCTAAAACAAAAAATTCTTTAAAAATTTTTTCTAAAACAAACCCCGGGTTTTAAAAATTTTTAAATTTAAACCCGTTTTTTAGGATGTAATGTCTTAAATGGGAAATTTAAAAGGGGTTTTCCACCTTTACTCTGCTGGATCCAAAATTTCGAGCCTTTTAAAAAATCATGCATACATTGACAAAAATCTAAATTTAATCCCTGTAAGGGTCGGGCTTTAAATGCGTCCTTATATATGCTTCGGCAGATGTTAATTTATGTAAACAAAATGTGCATTAACCCTTTACTCTAAATAACATGTTTAAGACTTTTTTCATTTTCTAGAAAATAAACAACTGCCATTTTTCCTCGACTCAGCCTCTTATTTTTGGGGGAGATCGCCCAAAAGTAACTTTCGAACCCCGGGGCAAAATTTAGTTGTTTGCACCCAGAGTTTTTGCCCGGTTTCCAAGTCTGTCGATTTTTTAAAAGGGGTTTTGTTCGTAAAAAAAAACTGTTCTTCGTACGAGTATGGAAAAAGGCGTATTTTTTTTTATATAAAACCCAAACCCCCTATGAAAACCCGGGCCCCCGGGGTACATGAAAATTCCCGTTTTACGTTTTTAAAAATCTTTTGGTTTTAATAGTTTAAAAAAGTAAAACAATTTGTATTCAAAACGAATTTTTTGATTTTTAAAATTTAAAATCCAAAGGTTTTTAACGGGAAATTATTTATGGGAAAAAATTATGAAACAAAAAGAAACCCAAGGGAGACAATTAAAAACAGCAAAAAAAGGATTTTTAACGAATTTAATCCCGTGAAATATAAAAGGGGTGGTAAAAGGGTTATGAATATCATCGTAATTTTGTAAAAAACCACATTGTCAAAAAAATCAGGGTTAATTTCACAGATTTATGACCGTATAAAATGGGTTTTTTTGTTTTGTTTTCTAAATGAAAAACCATTTTTATTCCAATCTCTGTGTTTATTGAACTTTAAAAATATTAAATCTGACATTGTATTTATTTGGGCCCCATTTTAATTTACAGTTAAAAACAATAACCCCTTTGGTTTTTGGAATATTAAAGTAGCCCCAAATTTTCCCTTTTCAGGGGATTGCAATCAAATAATTTACTTTTTGGTGCCGATGGAAGACGCAAAAATATGCAATATCGTCTGCTTAATTATATCGAAGAAAATAAAGGGAACAAGTCATTCTGGTGGACAGTTGGTTACATTAGAGGAAATGACCTTGACCTTAACACTGTCGTTTGGCCAGGACAGTCAATCTTTGTACCAATACATAACGTTCGAGCATTCTATTCTGTTGTTACCAGACCCGCCGCGCCCTTTTTGTACATTAGAGGACCAACAGAATCACGTGACCAGTGTGCGGCTGATACAGAATGTCTGAAAGTGTTCACAAACGACCCTGTTAAAATAAACTATATCATCGAAAGTTTTCGAACCATGAAAAGTCCGAAAGGGAATGAATATAAATATGAGATATATTGTTGTGAAGGTGTTGTTGTTGATATTATTCACGCTCTGTCTTTGGAAATGGAATTTGATTTTCTTATTTATTTCCAAGATGACCAAAATTATGGAAGTAATGAAAATGGGGTGTGGACCGGAATGGTAGGGGACGTCATAAGTGGAGCAGCCGACATAATGGCGGGAGCAGTAAGCATAACGTCTCAGAGAATGGAAGTTATTTCCTTTACCGAGGCTTATTATTTCTCCTCGTTTAGTATGGTGTCTGGAAAAAATTACCGCTTCACAACATTGTTGGCGTTCATGAACCCTTTCCATCCGTACGTCTGGATGATGCTTTTTGTATCAGCTACATCCGTTGGTGTTATCACCTCGCTATTTGAATGGAACAGTCCATTTGGATTGAATCCGTGGGGCAAAAGGAGAAAAAAGAATTACACGCTTGGTTCAGCAATAACGATGGTATATTCTCTTTGGTTTGGTCATACCGTAAAAACAAAATCTCCAAAGAGTTGGCCAAGCAAGTTTTTACAGAACTGTTGGGCGTGTTTATCAATATTTGTCCTTGCAGCCTATACCGCAAATCTTGCTGCCTTTCTCGCCGGAAGTGCACGCCAGGATACAACATACAACGTGCTTGACTCTCAGGTATGTTGCAATTTCAGTCTTATTGCAATTTCACGTACAAAATAAGATTTATTTTAAACAAACATGGAGCATTATCAATATCAAGAACTACTAGAAGTCTCGCAAAAATGGAAAGGAATGAACAATATATAGAATCATATCAACATAAAATATACAACAAACAATGCCTGTAATTATATCATAACAATGTGCTAAGCTTCATATTCCGGTGTTTCTGCTGTTTTATCTTTGGTCCTATACATTTGACACAAAAAAATGCTCTTGAATGAACTAAATAACATATCACTAGAACGTTGATTACATTTATTTGTTTAAAACGTCACTAAAATAGAGGATATTGAATGAGTGTAAGTTTAATACTGAATTTATTGCACGAGTTGAATAAAATTATATTATGCGAGCCTCTAAAATCAACGTTATCACACACCCGTGCCGATTTTGCGACTCCGTAAATATGGTATTGCACGACCGTGCATATATTTTGACGTGACGTCATTAGCGTAATACAAACATAGTGTAAAGACGCGCTAAATGTTAGCGTTATACTATAGGCGTGTCAATGAAAAATGACTCTTATGGTCTTTATTTTGGGTATGTGATAAATAGAATATTAAATTCGTGTAAGTTCATTACTTTATTGAATTCGTTAATTCGTTCATTAATTTATTGAACTCGTTGAATAAAATAACATTATGCTCGCCAGAGGCTCGCATAATATAATTTTATTCAACTCGTGCAATAAATTAAGTATTGAACTTACACTCATTCAATATCCTCTATACAGCTGACGTAAACTAGAAAGAACATTCGCACGTTGATCCATGTGACCAATCTGTGTGGTTATTACTTGAACGTTTACAAATGAAACATATCAGTATAATTGTCAATTACATTTGGTATTTCAATTATATAAAAGTTGCAACTTAAAACTTTGTCAATTAAAACACTCCCGATTAAAAACTATTTCAGTTATACTCTAAGCGGATTGGGGTGTTCCAAACGAGTGCAGCGGAGGAATACATCCGGACTATTAATCCAATCTTGCAGAGCAGATTCAAGAACAACTACCTCACATCAGTTGAAGACGCTTTTTACAAACTCAGGTTCTTATGCTCCTTTCTCTTTAAAAGGACTCCGCAGAGGTTTTCAGACATGACGGCACTGGAAATAATTTTCCGAGATAACTGTTCAATTTGATGTATGTCTAGACAAATATATCCTGTGTGCAAAATTTCAGATCATTCGCTTACTCCGCTTAGAATAAAATATTATTCTCATTTAGAAAATGACCCAAAATTGAAACCTTGCAACACTTTTAACTGAAATCGGATTTAGAATAGCTCAAAATACGATTTTCAATTTATTTCTGTGTATACTAAATATTTCTTAATTGTTATTTGCATATCTTTCTTCTTGATCTATGTAAGAAATTCAAATGTTATATTTTGGATCTTAAAGGAGTCCCTTTAATTAGTTTCAGTATTAATACGTATGTCTATTTTAGATATATATACCATGAATTCTTTCATGTGGGAATCCTATCCAGCTACCTTGTGAAATGTCAGATGGCGTTCGTACCAAAAGTAATACGAGAAGGTGCCTGTACTAACCCACCAGTTAAAGCTTAATTTGCCTATTGATCTTAAATGTCACCAAAGAAATGAAAGCAACACAACAACACAAACCTAACAAAATGATTAAATAAAGTAGTATAAGAACTTATTTTTAACTACATGTATCTTTAAAAACTTAAAGAAGAATCGTTGAAAGAGCCTTCAAACATGTTTTGCCTTGAAGTTCAGGATGTTTAACTTAACAAAGCATTGCTTTTTTAGGAATGACAAGTTGGACCTATATATTGACGATACTCCACTTTTAGAATACGCCTTATCGAAATATGATGATAACTGTTCGATCAAATTTGCATCGCATTACTTTGGAGAAAATGCCTACGCTTTTGGTGTAAAGAAAGGGTCTATGTTGAAGGTATGTTCACGTAAAATTATCAAGATTTGATCAATTAAACATATTCTTACTGAATATGTATAAAAATCATGTTTCTTATTAGAATATACTTATGAATGTTCGATTTGCAGACTTGTAGTTACGTAATTTTTAAACAAAACTATAACTGTGAAAATGTCAATTTTAAAATAAAAACAAATGTCTTCCGCGTGCTTACGAAAATCCTTGAAGTGAAAATCCATCAGAAGGAAAATAATGTATATCTAAATTAAATGTGTACGGGAATATTTTGTTCTTTCAGCATAAGCTCGATCCTATCGTGTTGAACTTTGTCGAGCTTGGGTATGTTAAAAATTTTGGAATGGAAAAATAAAAAAATTTTGGAAAAAAAAATGGGGAAACAAAAATTTTTTCTAACTCAATCCAAACCCCAAACATCGATGACATGCATTTAAATTTTTGGGGTCAACTGGGGCCCCTCTTTGTGATGCTTTTGGGTTTTGCGGGTCGGTTTGTCAAAAAAATTTCTTCGGGGTTTTTTGACATATAACCTTTTTTCGTTATTCTCCCGGGAGGTTAAAGAAAAAACCCCCCAAGATAGAAATTTGGAAAAGAAAAAAATATGGAATATTTTAGTCAGGTAAAATGACCTATTTCCTTTCAAAATAATGATAGATAATGGATTTTCCCCGAAAAATCGATTTGATTATATTTGAATAAAAGCATTTTCTTTTCTGGCAATCTAAATTTAATATTGCAATTTAGAAATCATGGAAAAAATTGTGATAAATTTCCCTTTGGGAATAGTCCTTTTGAAACCCCTATAAAGGTGGCCAATACATTGAGAAAACAAAAGGAAAAACAATTTCCCACCAAACCATTCACAAAAAATTTTGTTTAAAAGATCACAAAATTTAAAATGAAAATGTGATATAAAAAACCAAAAAGCATGATATTCGTTGCCATAAGCAAATTATATAGTTTTTTTAATATTAATCGTGCAATTTATGATTGCATGAAATTTAAAAAAATGGATTGAATAGATGTTCAAGTGATGTTGACTTGCCCTGGTCCAATGAGAATAGGAAAGAAAACTGAATGAAAATGTAGTAATTTAATGACTTGGATTGTTTAAAAAATGTCTTTTAAACCAGTCACTAATTTCTGTTACAGAGACTTTACAAATCAATCAAACAGTGAAAAAAGGTAGAGCCACCTGATTAAAAAGCCTTTCTTTCTAAAGTCAAAAGGAGGAAATTTGAAATACAGAAACAGATTAAAACAGGTAATTATCAAACTGATTAATGAAAATGCAATAACATTCATATATTTTAACTGTTTTTTCAGATAAATTCCAATAAAGAAAATGAAAACGGAAATTAAACAATTCTTTACTTATGTTAATTTACATATATTTTTTTTATGATCAAAGTATAATATTGACTGTCATGTACATGTATTACCATTGGGAGAAAAGCTGAAATTACACACTCTGTATGATTGCTAGAATAGAACAATGAATTAATAAAAGCTATTTTTCCACAGAGAGACACCTCATACACTTAATAAATCTTTATTTATTTCAGGCAAGAAAGTTTGTCCCGCATGATTTGTCATCATAAAAAGAAATATAGAAACGGCGAATAAAAACCATAATCTTAGATGTCGCGTAAGTAGTTCTGCATTCATCATAATTGATGATTGTTCTTCTTAATTCTGCAATTTCTCTATTGTGCCAGAATAGCATTTTCATAAGTACCTACGTATTTTAACCTCTGGTAAACTTTATGTCATCAAAAATTGTAAATACTAAGATTTTAGGAACAAGTGTTTCAGCTTTCAGTGATAATAGAAAATATAGCAGAATCCATGGCATATTTTAAAATCCTAAACTCTAAACTATAAATGAGCCGCGTCATGACAAAACCAACATAATGGGTTTGCCCAGACAAGCCTGCGCATCCGCGCAGTCTGATCAGGATCCATGCTGTTCGCTTACAGACCCTATAACAAGTAAAGAACTGATAGCGAACAGCATGGATCCTAATCAGGGCGGGGGGCGCGGATGCGTAGGCCTTTTCTGGGATCCCTGTTGGTCCCCCAAAACCCCTTATGTTGGTTTTTTCGTGGCGGGGGCTCAAAAACTGAAGAAAAAAATTTGGGGAACAATGGTAAAATAGCTTTCGGACAGAAATTTGAAAGTCAAACCGACAAAATTTAAAACAGGGCAACCCAATATCGTGATCGGGCCTTCAGTATAATGACCCGAATATCATCCTTTAAAAGACATTTTTAAAAAACATTTAATTTTTCTTTTTATAAAAATAAACAGTTATGCGTTTTACAAATTTTATATGCACGAATTTTAAAAGCAAAAATTTTTAAAATTTTTAAATTTTCAAAAAAAAGAAAATTCGGCATGTAATAATTTTTGGCGGGCCCAAAAACAAAAGCAACAGAGCTAAAAATGTGAATTTAAAACCCCTGGGAAACAAATTTAAAAAAAAATTAAACTGTAAAAAACCCCCAAAAAACCCCAAACACTTTAATGAATAAAAAGACAGGGGAATCAATTAGTTTTTTCAATTTTTTTTTAATTATTTAAAAACAATGTTTTTTTTTAAAGGGATAAAAAGGTTTCCGAGAGCAACAATTTAGGGCACCCCAACCGTCAGATTCTTCAAAGATTTTTTGGGTCAATAAATGATGAAAAAAGCTGAGATATTTTCCCAAAATTTACCCCCGGAATTTTTCCAAAGCCCTAAAAGACTCTCTAATTTCTTTAGACAAAATTACTAAATTTTTTTGACAACCAGGGATTCGAGGGCCCGACGACATAGCATTTCTTTGGAAAATCAAGGTAAAAGTCTTTAACCCAAAAGTGACAGGTCAGCATTCAGACGGAAAAAACGGGGTAAGTTTGGTGGACCCAAACTATTGTTTTTAAATGGATTTGTTTCCCGAGAAACAGACAAATGAAAAGGAAAACTCTCGAAATTTTAAAGGGGAAAAGTGAACGGCGAAACTCTAAAAACCCCGTTCTTTGGGGGAAGGATAAACGGTACGAGACATGGCCATACCAAAAACGCGTAAAAAGGGAAATCTTAAAAGATCACAAAAAAAACAAAGCTAAGGGCATTCTTTAAATGCAAATACGGGTTTAAAAATACTTCAAAGCTGAAAAGAATAGTGGGAAAGAAATAAACCCCGTGAAAAAAGTGCCGAAAAGTGTTCCTCGTCTTCCCCTTTGTGGTTTTTAAAAGACAGAAAAAAAAGAATTTAACTTAAACATAAAAAAATAAAACTTAAACAAATATAAAGAAATCATGCAATGGCTTTCGGGGCAGGGCAGGAAAAACGATAAAAGGCGTTTGATCAGGGTTCAAATGGAAAACTTTTTCTAAAGAAAATTTGCTCGTACTGTGGAAAAAATCTGAAAATTTTTTTTTCAAACCCCGTCTCAATAGAATTTTACACAAAAAAGTCATTTTGCGGCGGCTGGTCCAAATTTGCAAAAAGACTATCCCCCAAGAAGTTTTTAAAAGGGGGACAAAACAAAAAAAAGACGCTAGGATAAGGAAAATATCAAATGGACATGTAAAACAAATGAATGAAACCCCCAATGCAAAAACCCACAAAATATCCAGTCATCTACAAAAATTTGGGTTTTGTTACGAAGATGCTGACGAGGAGGAAAAACAAAAAAATTTAAAAAGAGAAAATAATTTCGAGACTAAAAGTACACAATTTAAAATAAAATTATAAAAAGTGATGCAAAAAAAGGTAGGTTTTAATAAATTTTCAAAAAAGATAAAAAAAATTTTAAGGATGTAAAAAAAACAAAAATAAAATTGAAAACAAAGACTAAATTTAATAAAAACAAACAATATCTAGTATATTTACAGACGTACAGAACAAAAAGATGACGTTTAAAAAAGGGCTCAAAAAGTTAATTTTCACAAAACTCCCATCACTATTGGGGAATTTAAAAAATGCTTTATAGTTAAAAAAATTTTCCCCAGTGGAGCATCGTGGGAACCCCACTTTTATAATGCCAAAGAAAAGGTTTTTTAAATGTAATTTAAAAATTTTTAAAGGGGGTTGGAATTAATTTTTAAAACCATATTTTTAAAAAGGGGGTTTGTCAGGGGTTTTTACAGCTTTTTAAAATAAAACCTCGCCCCCCTGTTTTTTTTTAATTTTTTAAGGGGAAAATTTTATTTTATATGCGGTGAGTATTTTTAATTCACCCAATTTTAAACCAAACTTTTAAAAAAAAAAGCCACATTAAGGAAAAAATTCATAATAGGTGGGAAAAATATTAAATAACATTGATTTTTAATCATCACCCAGAATATTGAAATTTTAAAATTTGAATAAATTTTTATTTAACCCTCTTCACCTTTTTTTTAAACCTTTTTTAAATATGACATTATTTTTTAAAAACCCCCAATAAAATTATTTTTATTCGTGTTTATATTGTCAAAAGGGTTTTTAAAAAACCCGTTTTACCAACAAACACCGGCATTTTTTTAAAAATTAAATTTTTTAGACAAAAAAGGATAATTACTCAAAAAGCCCAATTCCCGGAGAATTAAAAAGATTAAGGAAAAATAACCCAAAAAATTTTTGGCCCCTACCCCAAAAAAACCAAAAATTTTTTCCATACTTTTAAAAAAAAAAGGAAAAATTAAATAAAAAAATTTTAAAAGGCTTTCTGCCAAATTTTTAGGGCCCCTTTTCATTTTGTCCTTACTAAAAGTCAGCATAAAAAAAATTACAACAATTTCCGTTTTGTTCAAAAAATTTTTTTAAAAAATTCCAAAAATTTTAAAAAAACCAGTGGCCCCATTTTTATGGCCCAAAAAAAAAAGCTTTAATATAAAATTTCTCCCAATTAAAAAACCCGATGGTGGCCCTTTTTAGCCCTGCATTTAAAAGGGGAACTTGCGTCAAAAAACATACCTTTCCCTTTTTTTTTAACTAAAAAAGGATTTTTATCCCCCCTTTTTGTAAAGCTAGACTGTATGCATGTATGTTATAACATAGATGCCATCATTTATATACAAAACCACTTATCAAAATTGCTAAATGATTGTTTTCGAATTTGAATAAAATGTATGCCTTGAAAGGAAAGAAGTCAAACCCCGCTCTAATTTACCGCCTAATACAGCCTAATACCACGTGACCGTTATGCACAGATGACTCGCGCATTAAATTTTGTAATTCCCGCCATGTTAAGACATACTATATCGTGCGGAACTTTCGATGTCTGCCCATCTTTGATTCTGTCAAACACTGGTCAAAGACTACGTGCGCTTCAGCCACTAAGAACATTAATAGAGTGAATGCAGAAACCTATGAAAAGGAAAAAATATTGTAAAAAAGTAATGCGTTAACGAGTGTTGAAAATTAGATTCTAATTCAATTTGATAGGTTTGAATTGAACAAATTAAATGTGGACGTGGTAGTGAAAGTAGTCTTTTTGGAAAAGATAGAACCTAAAGAAGTCATCTCAGATTTTCAGTTTCAATCATGACTAAATGAACCACCGACCTAACTAACTAAATGAATTCGTGTCATATGATAAAAAAACCCTAGAATATTGCATCAAAGGTTCGACGTAACATGTACAAGAGAATTTCACATTTATAGTCATCATATTGCGGTTTAACTTTTCACAATTTTAGTGAATTAATAATATTTGAATCGATAAGTATGTCATAAAAAACAAAACGCAACGATTAATATTGATAAAAGCTGCATTCATAAACTTTAACAATGCACGTCAGCAAAGCTATACAGTATCAATGATGTATTATATTTCACTTTTAAAATCCATTGTTTTATCAATTAAGTTAGAAAAAAAACAAGATTTATTTTAGCTCGACTTTGAAGTAACCATTTAGTTACATTAATTATCTCTATGTTGAAGGTTTTTTAGCAATCTGGTACGCTTCCAGGAACTTTGGACTGACTGACTGACTGACTGACTGTTTGTTTGTTTGTTTGCTTGCTTCGTCCCAACAGTATTTCAGTCATATAGGCGGGTAGTTTCCTAACCATCGTTCCTGGAGAGTTACACCTTCCTCCCTGCTAAACTACCAAAGCATCTCCCGGGGATCGAAACCACGCCAGAGAGGTAACTGGATTAGAAGTCATCGACTCTAACCCCTTACCCACGGAGGAGGTGACTGACTGACTGACTCTGATTGATTGAATGAATGAATGAATGAATGAATGAATGAATGAATCTGGGACATACGTATATCCCAGAATGAATGAATGAATGAATGAATGAATGAATGAATGAATGAATGAATTAATCAATCAATCAATTAATTAATTAATTAATATGTTATGTGTTCCTCTGTACACCCATGGAGTTAAATATAAGACTGTTTATATATCTGTGCCTGTGGTACACCTGACGTATGTCGACAACAATTTCATAACTTTTCTATTCGGTATTAGCTTTGTAGTCATGTGACCGTACAACACATCAAAATGGCGACGAAACAAGTGGTTGGATATTTTCTTTTAATTTTCGTTCATTTTGCAAGAGCGAGTCAGCTAGGCTTCCCAGATGATGCATCATCATGCAAAGAAGTTTGCAAAAATGCTTATTCACCGCATACTTATGAAAAGGTGAGTTATTTGTTCAATAAATGTTCCATTTGTTAGATTTTGTCTAAAATAAACAACAAAAGAAATCGATAAACAAATGGACTTTATTTACGTTTGATAGAAGCAAATAGGAGCTGTTCTCTGTTATTTAGGCGTTATAACGTCAATTTATAGGTTGAAAAAAGTCTATATATAGATGAAATGTGAATTTTGCGTGTTTACTTTTTTTTATTATAAATATTCATTATCAGGTTTGACCTGATTAACTTTTTCATATTTATAATTGTTAAGTGTGTGTTTCTGATTATTGGCAACTACGTTTTGTTGACTTAAACTGTAGACATGCACTTTAAGTCACTTAAGAATGCTAAATGAAACTTAAATTTGCTACAGTACAGTTGCAGTGATAAACAACATGTCATAGTAACTTAATATTGTATTTTATTTAATGATCAAGTTAAATACAGTGTTTGAAATAAGCAGTAGTCCGATAGCCCCTGACTACTTGATTTCTCCTCGGGCTTCCAACTTTTCACAGTAACAAGCCCGACCAGGCTACTGTATTTTCAGAGGCAATATAAACAACTGTTTTGAGCAAATGAATCGTGCTTGTGAAATGTCTTTTGGCCTAGTGAATATTCCAATCTAGTAGTCCGACCAGCCTAGTCAATTCAAATCCTAATTTCTTACACTGTAAATATAAAAAAATGCATAAGTTAAACAGCTTAAGGGCGTCAAAACTAATGACTCTAGGATATAATATATATATAACATAAAGCCCGGGGGCACACTTTGTTGGGCTAGTCATATACATTGATTAAATCTTTGTTTGTCCAGCAAATGTAATCATCTATAATAACCACAACAATGTTTTTATACATATTCATACGGGGGAAGTCAAAGGCTGGGCTTTGACTCTCCTGGCTTTAGACTACACATGTATATTTAAAAGGAACCCAAATAGAAATAATTGAATAAATACATAGTATTAGATTTCTATTCCTATCGGTGAAATTTTCAGTGTCATCTCTAATTGTGAGCTGCCATTTTTTATGTAACTAAATGATAATCGGCAGGAAATTCCGATAACAAAACAATCACAACTTTTTCGTTAAAGAAATATCATTGAGGTATTGGATTGAAAAACAGAAGCAGTGCCTGAAATACGGAACAACACCTTCAGGGTTCGACATTAACGGGATCCCGGGATTCCGAGGATCCCAAAAAGTCGGGAGGAATCTCTGTGACTCCTAGCTGGGGATTCCGTTGGGATCCCTGAAAAATTGCTGTGTAAATTTTTGAAATTGTCTGAATTAATATCATTTAATCACAAATATTCAAGAAAAGTGATAATAAAGACTGGCACAACTGCAATGTTCAAGAAAGAAAAGAAAAATCTCGCCGGTAAAATCTACGCTCTTGAATCATGTATGCCAGATTTCCTTTGTGCAGTGACTGCTATCAACTCATTTGCGATATATAATGAAAAATATTTTAGCTAAAGAAACATTCTTGAATAATTTTATATCATGCATTGACTTCATAATGTTAAGTTGTGAAAATTCAAGAAAGAAATATAATTATCATACAATTTTTTACACCAGCGGTGTATACTTCAAATATGTGCAGATCGGCGCTGCCGGCGGTAGCTACGAAGTGAACATGTACGTGTTTGGTTTTTTTTGTGCCAAAATTCGGCATTTGTGATCATTGTAAATTTTCGTAAAAAAAGGAAAAAAACAACAAAAATTACCGATGTTTTTTTTTCTCCCTGTGGTACAGCAAAAGTATAATTAATAAATAGAATAAAAAGAATCCATACTTTTCAGTTTAAAATCCTTTTTGAAACTCTGCAGCATTAAATGCTAAAAAATATTGTCTAACTAAAGACTGAAGTGTTCTAAGGTCAATCAAGGTCACGCATAATTTACCGACAAAAAAATTAGAAAAATCCTTAGGTGAAACATACACAAAATGACGTATATTTCATCTGACAGTTCTTTGGGCCAATCAGTGTTCTGAACTACATGACTGCTGTATGCGGTGAGTGCCTTTGATGTGGCATAATATTATGTCAAACTTAAAAAAAATCAATACACACAGGGAGGAAAAAAATCGGACATTTCAGTGTAAAAATTGAGAACAATAAATTTGGATATTACTCATTCTATCATGGACTTGGAGCAACTTTTAAAAACGAAATCATTTGAAGGTACCCTACTTGTAATGCAAACAAAAATTTTTTTCTTGATATTTTAGCTTTAGTAAAATTTTAACAAAATATTTAATTTACAACAATCTGTGGGATATTTCCTTTTAAACACAAAAAGTGTACAGTAAGCTGAAAATCACTTTTTTTTTTAAAGTGATCATGATTAAACATTTCTTTTTAAATGACATGAAAGTAAATATTTTCCTAAAGTTATCCATACCAGAACTTACTGGAATATGGAGCCTAATCATTACCTGTAAGTTTTTAAAGATCTACAGATGATATGTTGGCTCTATTTCAGTGAACTCTAGGCTATCTGGGAAAATGTTTCCCCAGTTCCTACTTAACTTCAAAAGTTCAAACCCTAAGTCCCATTGCCCAGTCACTTGCATTATACCTTCATTTACAGAAAATGTTATTCTATTTACGTGCATTTAAAAAATGTATTATGTTTTAATTTATCTTAGCAGTCCAATTATATATATATATACTAGTAAAGTAAACACTTTGAAACACTTTTAAAACTTTAAACAGCAATATTTCCAAAGGGCTTATATGGCCAGTTATGTGTTGACGTGCCGTAAAAATCCAAGCAAAGAAAAAAAAAACCAAAGGGCTCATAAAATACATTTTCTGCATCTGAAACAAGGCAATATATCATGAATGTGGTCTTTAAAAAAAGAATTTGAAATCGGATTGCTGCACTCCCTTGTTATTCTTTGCCTTCATATTTTACTATTTTGATCTGAGGAATCCCTGACATTTAGGAGGAATCCCTAAATTAAATCTCAGGGATTCCTATGGGATCCCTTGTTAAAACAGTTAGTGTCGAACCCTGACCTTTAAAACGAAAAATAAAAAATGAGCATTTTTATACCTGACTTCCCCATTCATAGGCTTTGTCTACATGTACTTTCATATTAAAGATAAATATCTGTTCATGTTAGTAAGATATTGTTATTGTATTTATACAGAGTACAAGTGAGGAATCATGTGACCGTGGTTGTAGATGGTTTTCAATGATGGAATTCCTCTGTGATGATGTCAACAAAACAATCAAAGTTTGTCAATCATGTGTGTAAAATTTAAGTATTATAATTTATTTTATATTTATTATTTAAGAGTATTATTAAGATGATAAAGTAATTTAAATATTTTTAGCTCGACTTTTCTATGAAAAGGGGAGCTATCCTACTCGCCCCGGCGTCGGCGTCGGCGTCACACCTTGGTTAAGTTTTTCGTTCCACCCCACTTTATTTCAGAAGTATTACAAGTATGGCTTTGAAACTTACCATACTTGTTCACCATCATAACCTCCATCTACAGACAAGAGTACATAACTCTGTCAAGGTTTTTTGACAGAATTATGGCCCTTTTTTGACTTAGAAAGTGTATTGAGCTTGGTTAAGTTTTTTGTACCACCTCACTTTATTTCAAAACCATTGGAGGTATTGCTTTGAAACTGACCATACTTGTTTACCATCACGACCTTCATCAACAGACAAGAGGACATAACTCTGTCAAGGTTTTTGACAGAATTATGCCCCTTTTTGACTTAGAAAATACATTGAATATGGGTAAAATCCACTTATTGCCTTAACCCTTTGAGATATTGCTTTGATTCTTTTAATGCTATTTCACATCATTACCCCCATCTGTACGCAAGAGAAGGTAACTCTGTCAAGGATTTGTTTTAAAAATTAAGGCCTTTTATCGACTTAGAATCTTGGTTAAGTTTTTAGTACCAGTCCACTTTTTGACTGAACTGTTTGAGATATTAATTTGAAAGTTGGAATACTTGTTTACAATCATGATTCCCAAACATGTCCAGGAGAAGGTAATTCTGTCAAAGATTTTATTTGAATTATGGCCCTTAACTGTCAATGTTTTGTATTATAGGCAAGCACTAAAAAACTTAAAAAATCTAAAAAAATTCATTCCTATCCACTTGTTCACTTTACCATAAATTATGTCATATAAACATTGCTGTAATATTCAAGGGTATCAAACAACTAGTTCACTTTAAAAATACAGAGATTCTTGTATTGCCTTTTACTGCAAAAACTTTTTTTATTGGCAAGCAATAAAAAAGTCGAGCGCGCTGTCTTACGGACAGCTCTTGTTATATTTATCATTCTAAAGCTTAGGAATCAGTTTGTCCTTCATGTAAGGGCAGTCATGAAACGGACACTTTCATCACACTTTAGCTGTCTTATTACTTAAGCATGTGATGTGCCGAGGTAAGGCAGACCTGTATGTTTGTCCATTTATAATCAGCTTTTGCATTAATCAACATCAAATTTTGAAATCTCTTGACCATTTTGATTTGAAACTTCAGAATGATGAATGTTCTTGTTGAGAATATTTACAAAAACAGCAAAAAAAAATGTATTGGTCTCAATGTGTCCATTTGACCCTTAAAATGACCTTTCAAAGTACCTAAAGGCCTGATTTGACCTTATTTTAACTGGAGAATCATATTTTGTGGAACTCATGGGGAATTTACCTTGTAATTGGCAAACCTTAGTCCATATTGGTCAAAACGACTCTTATGGCTAGTGAAACCCCTGGGTCTGTTATCTTAGATGACTGCCAAGAAAGGAAGAGAAGATTTATAAACTTTTTGTGACTGTTTTAAGTAAGTTCTTAAGAGCATGACAATGTTACTCTAACAACACAATTTTTTAGACCTAATTGGCCCCATTCTTAGCCTAGAAATAAATTTACTGTGTGTTGTGATATGTGTGATATGTATTCTTTTACAGCTTGTAAAGATGCCTTCGCAGATAATGATGATTTTGAAGCATGCAAACTGGGATGTATTAGTCAAAAACCATTTAGCTTGGATTCCATTCTTAAGGTAATTGTTTTATTTTAAGTATTATTATAATTATATTTAGTTTACTGTTTTCATCTCTATAGGTACATGTATAATACTAAATAGTAGTATTAATGGCCTCGCAAGTTTATGAAAAGGTCAACATTAAACTTCAAAAATATTTACTGCTCAATGTTAATGTTGTTTGGCTTTGAAAATTCAAGATAATTTGATCTTGTTCAATGTCAAGAGGGAAAAGATTTTGGTCTATTGTTAATTATTTTTGCACATTTATATCTTGTGGGCAACTCAAATTTAAGAGTGAGGATTTGTTGGAGATAATTTCCCTAGTGCAATCTGTCTTCAAGTTTCCATATCTGACATTAATTGTTCTATACCAGTCACTGGCAGGTACTCAAAAAGGAAAATTGATTCATGTTAGTACAAATGCCATGAACATTCAACTAACTCTTACCCTGCTAAAATAACCTAAATTAACTGTCCATCTTTCTATCTAGACAAAACCATTCATAATTTTCAAGGAAATTTTCCAAGGATGTACTGACTGAATAGTGAACAGTGCAGACCATGATGAGATGTCACATATGTGCTGGCTTATCTTGGTCTGCACTGGTAGCATAGATAAATGTAGTATCAGTTGCTACTCACTGTCAGACCAAGGGTTGAATAATCTAACAGTCTATCAGTTTGTACAAGACTGTGATATTGTTACAAAGAACAATAAAGCTTTCCAAACAAACAATCAAAAGATGCGTGTTAAACAACATGAATTGAATTGTCTAAGTGTAATAAGGAACAATAATAAAGCTTTCCAAACAAACAATGTAAAGATTTATTGTTCAGTGAGATGAAGTGTTTACACAGAAATGAACATTGATAACAATAAAATGATGGTTTTACATGTGTAATAACCTTACAACATGTACAACTTTACAAGAATTATATAGTATTTAAAATATAAAAATATAATAATGGCAGTTTGTTATTATTCCTTGACATGATGAGTCATATAAGAAAAATGAAGCTGTTGTAGGATTGTCGTTTATGTGATATAAAGAAAAACCATTGTGTGAAATGTATTTTTGTAGATTTTATAATAAACAATGTGAAGCCATGTAAGACAGGTATTTTTATTGATTTGTACATCGTCGTTGGTAACATATGTGTATTGATCAACAAAGAAAGTACATATCATACGTACATGGTATATATTTTTATGTAAACACAATCTGTTTACTGCTGATATTTAGATATCTATTAGCAGAAAAAGTATGTTATTGTCAAGGAAATTTATGGTATATTAAATAAAATAAATATCTTGTTAATTTGTATGTCTTGATAGATGTTGGGTCATTTGTTTGCTTATAATAGCCAATTGAGATGAAATATGTAAGGTTAAAAAAATATGTTATTTTTTCCAATCTTTTGACTGATCTTAGATTTTTCTTTTCAATGTTCATGTAGAGACTTCATTTTTACATGTTAATGGTTCGACTGTGGGTATCTGATGATGAACAAACCTTGTAGAAATAATTTTATAATACATTTGTACCAATACCAATATTTCTATAAATGTAAGTCCAATTAATTAAAATAACAAGATTGCATTTGAGAAAAATGCTATGCCACCGCAATAAAACAACACTAAATAGTAGTGTAGGAACAGATTTTTTTGTTTCTATACAATTGAAAATTGTCATAATGCATATTTAATTCTTATTATCAGATTAGTGGTTAAATCTATTGTTAACTCAATAAAAGATCAGAGTAGGAATATATCAATGCACTTGAGTCTAGTGAATTTGGTGGTGAAGGTCATATTTCACACAGCCTAAAATTTCATGACTGCATCAAAGGACAACATGTAATACACTTTGTCAAAATCTAGGTCAGCTGATATCAAAGTTCACTTTTAATTTTGACACTAGAGACAAAATTTGAACAACTTTGGTAGAGCACCTATATATGATATCATTTAACAAATATTAAAGCTCTAAGCCTTGTACCTTCAGACAATAAGATTTTTTTTACTTTTTACTATATATGTATATATTGAAAATCAATGACCCCGAGGCGGGGGCAATTTTGACCCCAGGGCTATAATTTGAACAATCTGGGTAGAGGTCTATCAGACAATGCCTTATGCAAAATATCTAAGCTCTAGGCCATTTGGGTCTTTACAAGAAGGTATTTTAAGTTTTTACTATATGTACATATAGTGAAAATCCATGACCCCCGGGGCAGGGCTGATTTTGACCCCAGGGCTATAATTTGAACAATATTGGTAGAGGTCTACCAGACAATGCCTTATGCAAAATATCTAAGCTCTAGGCCTATGGGTCTTTACAAAAAGGTATTTTAAGTTTTTACTATATGTACATATAGTGAAAATCAATGACCCCCTGGTGGGGCCGATTTTGACCCCAGGGCTATAATTTGAACAATCTTGGTAGAGGTCTACCAGACAATGCCTTATGCAAAATATCTAAGCTCTAGGCCTTTTGGGTCTTTACAAGAAGATTTTTTTTAATTTATTCTTATAATTCCTTTTGGTTGCCATGGCAACCAGATTTCTGCATGGAATTAAATTCTTTGAACAACTTTGGAAGCCCTTCACCCAAGGATCAATCCTGCCAAGTTTGGTTGAAATTGGACTAGTGGTTATTCACAAGAAGATTTTTTAAGTTCACTATATAATCTATATAACACACACACACACAAACAAACAAACGAACACACACACACACACACACACACACAGGTGAATCGCTATATGCCACCGCATCGCAGATGCTGCGGTGGCATAAAAATTAAGTGAAAACTATTTTCTTTTTATGTCCAGGATGACCCATGGGAGCAGCAGATCCATTTTATGCATCCAATGACATATATGCACCAATGGTATAGTAATGTATTTAACAATATCATGAATCAAGCGTCTGTTAGCTGGACCATGTACATGAAGGACAATGATGGTAGTGTTGTTGTTGTTAAATCACCAAAACAGTTCAAAGTGTATGAGCTAAGAGGTGACGACAGTAACGATGGTGAGTCTTAAAGTGTATAAAGCTACATATCTGATTAAAAAAATTATAGCTTAGATTCAATTTCTAAAAATGAATACCAGTACATATGTACTTCCAAAATGCTTGTGTGGGATAAAAGCGAGTGGTGCATGCACAAAGTCATTGCAAATCGGATAAAACCCTAGTTAAAATATCAAAATAATATTTTGTTCCAGAACATTTTATTCTGTTTACATTTATAATCCATGTGTGTTAAATATGTTACAACTTTTTCAGGATCAGCCATATAAAACAATTGAACCAATAGAAATTTACTGTTGATAAATTTTATAAAAATATTTCATTAGATATAGATTTATACCCTTTAAAATAGTACAGTTAAATTTGTTGTTTTGGTGAAAACATCTTATCTACTATATATATAGAGAGAGAAAGTTTGGTCACTACCAAAAGATTATCAGAAGAATAATCAATCTTTGTTTGTCTGTATACTTCTAAGACTTGAATAAACTAGAACTTTATCACTTTGTATCACACATAATCTGTTTTTAATTTACAGTAGTTGAAATGTACTCATTTCTGTATAGAAAATTAACTGGCCAGATGAAATTCTAAATTATTGAAAGATTGAAAAAAATCATCAAATATTTGTTACAGAATACAACACAGCCAGTTCACTGGAGACAAACCTTGAACCGATGGACTTGTCCGCTACTCCAAATATCAAAAATTCCCCCTACCAATCTCATGATGATGACCTCATTGACCTTTCTGTCCGTGACCTTGAAGATTACAAAAACAAAAGGCGTTTACAAGAGGAGGCGAATGATTGGTTGTCATGTATATCTAAGAAGACAGGGTTACCAAGGCTGGTTCTAAGCTGGCTATTATTGATGTGTGCAATAGTAATGATCTGGTTATGTCTATCAGCTGCAGTAACCTCCCCTGAACAGAAAGTCTACACTGAACCACAGGTAACTTTTCTTTATTACCTCCCCTTAATATAAAGCAAAAAAAAAATATATATATATGAATTTATTTTTAGTCAGTGACAATATTCTGGACAAATAGTTATGCAAAAATTATTAAAATTAAGATAGACTTCACTTGTCAAGAAGTTGGAATCAGCAGAGTTCTCTATTCAGCTGTTTGTATACTTAATTTGAAGAAAAATAAGAATATCCTTTGAATTTAAAATATTCATATAAACTAACCTAAATTGGGGTTATTTTTATAATCTTTCACTTTACAATTTAAGTCCAAATTTCATTTTTGTCCAAGCTTTTTAATTTCTTGAGTTCAAGCTCAATGTATAGAACAGCTGATTGTCGCTAGAATTTTGGCATTGTTGTGCTCAATCAAATTTCAGGGCCATTGTGAAAGTAGATTGCAATGAATTAAGAAAAATAACTTGAGTATACATGTATTTGTATTTCCTCACAAATGTTTTTTCATATTGAATATAATTGTCAGTTTTGTAGCATATGATAATAGTAGTGTTTGTGTGAACCATATGAGCTGCGTCATGACAAAACCAACATAATGGGTTTGCAACCAGCATGGATCCAGACCAGCCTGCGCATCCGCGCAGTCTGATCAGGATCCGTGCTGTTCGCTTACAAACTCTATAACAAATTAAGGCTGGTCTGGATCCATGTTGGTCGCAAACCCATTATGTTGGTTTTGTCATGGCAGGGCTCATATTATTATTTGGCTTTGTTATTACAGTCAAACCTGTGAACAAAGGTTACTCAAGAGAGAGACAAAACATTGTTTTTATAGACACATGATATTTATTTGGAGGTTATTATACTGCATTGTATCAATGAAGTGTCATCAAATTCTGGCCTTTATTTAAAGGGGTGTTTAATTCAGAGGTGGTCTTTAATACAGGTTTGACAGTGTATGATTCAGACGGGCACCTACCTTAATAATCCGTTTTATTTTCTTTTTGCAGAAGCTGAGTATTAATGGGGATCAAGAAATCATTGCAGAAATGCTAGCTCGGGGAATAAAACCATCATACCCTAAAGACCAGAAGAATGCTCTAGAGTCTCTACCAATTAAGATCAGTGTTCACAGAATATAAATCCACTTGTTACGATAATTACTGTCTGAAATAGTCATTCAACTTTCATTTTGTAGATACTATTTGACTTGGATTGTGTTGAAGAAATTTATTTATTAATGATGATTAAATAGAATGGTTAAGTTGTTGATTGCAGGCTTTTAGTGTGTTGACATGTTTTGACCTTAGTATTTTTATTAACCTGTAAAGTAAATAACTACAGTAACTATTATGAGAGAAACCCACAACTAGTTAAAACCTGTATAGTTATTTAAAGTAAAATCTTTAGATTTTGTTTAGGAGAAAAAAATTTACCTACTGAGGCGGACATTGATTTTCGTGATTAAAATTCTATTTAATTTGATTTTGAAGCATTTACAAAATGAAAGTGGAAAGAAAGACTGAGTGAATTGATTTGAAATCCAGTATGATGTGTACACACGGTCATATCTTGTAATAGGGAAAATTATTTTCATAACCATGGTTTCATTGCTTCTGGCTATATTATACATTAATACTTAAATTATACCAGTTAATTTTATTATCACTTGGGATAATTGTCAGTAATGAGTTTGTTAATCATTTATTTATGTAACGTTTTATTATGTATTAATGACATTCAATAACATAATTGTCAAGAATGTACATGATTGGCTGATTTTGAATGAAAAGAGGAAGTGACTTTTGTCAACTGTTGTTATGACCTTAAGAGTTACTTCCCTTAAGTGTAAGTAAATTTTGTAAAAGACAGGTCATTCTGTTTATGTTATGATAACTATATTCATGTGGGATAAACATGTTTGGAAAACTATTTTTAAGCACTTTATGGTCTTTAAATGGGTTGTTACCTTTAACAATTAAGTTATGATATTAGTGTATATGTGTATATAGAATGGGGGATCATACCATGCATTTGCATGTGAATGAAAGTTTCATTGAAATAAGTGTCAGTAAAAATTACAAGAAATATTAAACAAGTCTTAGATTTATTGATATTTTGTTTCCCTAGTTTAAAAATAATAGAGGGATTTTAACCCAGTAAAATTGGTGAGTCATTATTACTTGTTAAATGATATTACACTATCATGCAATGGTAATGCATTGTATTTATAGTAGAGTTAATACAGTACCATTTTAAATTGAATTGATATATATTTACTATAGGAAACAATAGTATGGTATGCATTAGGTCATTAAATTTTTACTTGAGTGTAAACTATATTTTGTTGTTAACAGTAGTATTCGGTGTTGTTATTTGCATGGTGTGTAAATATATGAAGAAAGAGAGAATGACTGATCAAGCACAATATTTAAGAGGAGGATGTGATGTGTTATACAAGTTTTGCTTTTTGTGTTTGTGATAAATTTAGATATTTTTGGAGCAGAAATACATTTTTAAAAGTAACAAGGCATCACTCCTGGTTAAATGAGCAATTAGTATGAAAATGTGTTGACTTTATTGGTATAGAAACTGTATAGTCTTGGATTTTCTTGTTGAATTGAGAGATTTCGGCACAAGTTCGCATGATTGTGTAACATATTATGTTGTGCACAGGATTGTTAACATAATGTGTTATGCTCACGATTGTGTAACATTTTGTGTTATGTACATGATTGTTAACATGTTGTGTTATGCACATTGTTGTGTAACATTTTGTGTTATGTACATGATTGTGTAACATATTGTGTTATGCACATGATTGTGTAACATTTTATGCTAATTTGTGTAACCAGGAGTGAATGTAAAGTCTTGTAGACCTAGTAGATTTTCTCAACATTCTTTCTTGGTTTTACTTGTACTTTTTCAGATGTACTTCACTGTGTGGAACAGAAGATTTTATTAAATAAGTTACAATGTAATATTTTGTAGATACCTGTAAACCCAACACTCTGAAATGTTGTGTAGAAGGTGTATTTTAAGGTTATATTTTAAAGTCTATTTTAAAGCATACTATGTTTAACATGCTTAAGGTAAAATACACCTATACCACTAGGCTAGCCTTCAAATCAATTCAATTTGACCAGACTCCATAATGATGGTTACTTGAAATTACTATTTTTAGCACTTTTATACTATTTAAAGTTCGACACAATCTAGTATATATTATACAAGTATTAGCACGGTAAGGATAAGTCTTCTGTTAACAACAGACATGCTAATATTTTGTATGTTATTTGTGGAGCAGAGTGCTTTAGTGATCGGTATGCAGTTCAGATGAAAAATATGGATTTCAAACTTATAGACTTATTGCATTCCAGGAAAATACAATGTTAACTGGTTTCTTTTTACCTACATACTATGGTAGCTGATTTGGTACTTTGCGCGTTGTATTGTCAATAGCCACAACATAACCTATATTGTTATTGCCTTTTTGCCTTGTCGCTAGCGATACACGCCAAAGGGAATTCTGTTGTCTTGGATCCTGTCTCTAGCGAAGCACACCAAATGGCGCGTTGTCGTGCAGCGCAATGTCACCCTGTCACTTGGGTTATAAGCCATTCCTTCGATTTGAGCCGTGCGACAAAGTGACATCACGACAACACGCCACAAGACAACACACCGTTTAGCGTGCATCGCTAGCGACAAGAGATAAGTTAGACAAGGCGCCGTTTGGCGCTTTGTTGTGCTGTCGCTAGCGACAACTCGATGCACAAAAGCATTCCAAATCAACCACCAAAACATACATCTTATGCATTGACAAGACATAAACAAAAATAAGATTTAGTGAAAGACACGGGAAGAATGTTGAGAATCCTTGTAAATGTTTATAAATATATATATAAAAAAGCAACATCGTGTTTCAGGCGTCAACACACACAAGTTCTGCCCATTGCGGGAAAACGGGGTATATTCTTACATAGTTACTTATCTGTACAGTTTAAATATTTAATATTGTGTCGTTAAAAGTTCACTTATTGGTGCAAATGGGAGGTCATGAAATACAAATTATTTTACTTCTTGCATCTCGGCATTGATGAGTTACAAATTTTAGAAGCTTATAATGTGAATGTGTTTGTGAAGAATTGAAAGTGTGCTGTTATTTTTTTGATACTGAATTTATTTATTTCTTATATTTACTTTGGTATTGACTTATTTTCTATAAATGAATGTATTTTTTTTGAAATAGTAAATGCATTGTTGGTCATTGTTTAATATGCATTTTGATAATGTAAGTAATCGAATGTGACAGCGTTGTTTTTGGGGGTATTTTTTTTTAACGAATAGGATAATGTACTTGTTAGGTATATGATCTACATACCGTCAGTAAAATGATACATTTTCAAGAAGTATAATAATGTCACTTCAAATATTTTTGTTAATAAAAAGATGTACAAATGCAAATTGTGATATTGTGTACTGTGCTGTAGTGAAATTGTTGTTGTTGTAAAACAGGTGTTACATTCATAAATAGTCTTTAGTGTTTTTTTTGTTTTGGGTGATCAGGTATTCAGAGTTTCAATGATATTTTTATCTATAATTTTTAGCAGTAATTGTTTCAAATTGTGTCACCCAAATTGATTGCAATTTCCTTGTTTGAAATAAGTTTGAGTGGCTAGTTTTGTGTGTAAAAATTCACTATTTGACTTTGAAAACTTATATATGATACACAAATAAGACATGATATATTAACATTTATAATAAGTCAAAATTCATACAAATTTTAGTTGTTTATAAAATATTTGAGCCGCGTCACGACAAAACCAACATAATGGGTTTGCGACCAGCATGGATCCAGACCAGCCTGCGCATCCGCGCAGTCTGATCAGGATGCTTACCAACCTTATTACAAGTAGAGAAACTGATAGCGAACAGCATGGATTCTGATCAGACTGCGCAGGCATAACGTTGGTTTTGTCGTGTCGCGGCTCATTTGCCAGCTTAGCTCAATAGGGAGAGCATTGTACTTGTAATCGCTCCTCTGCATGTCAAAATTTCTCTGCAACAATCGGTCTTGAACCTTGAGTTGTACATATGTATGTTAATGATGATTTTAAAATCATGTGGGATTAGCTGTCAGTAACTTGATGAGAAATTGGTAATTATTGGTTAGTTATCTAGGAAAGCCGGTTAGACGGATCAACTGCCAAGATTTGACCAGTGTATTAATATAAATCGGAATAAAAATCAAACATGTACAATTATTTCATGACTGATTATGAAAATAACACTTGATAGATGATTTTTGATAAATGCTGTACATATATATAGATGATGTGACAGTGATGGCTGTAAATATATACAATTTGTTTTCATGTTTTATTATATTTCATGCATTTACGTCACAATTTTTTGTGTTTTTGTGATAACATGCTACAAATGAAGAATCATTATTCAACCATAAAAAAAAAAAGAGTTTCTAACCCATCTTGGAATAAAATTGTTTTATAAACAGATACTACTGATTTTCCATGAATATATTATTATGTAGAATTTATTTACATGTGCAAAGTTTTTTTGTGGTTTTCATTTCATTCATATAATCAACATGAATTGTGGTAAATTTTAACATTATTCAGTGGTTCTGAAATTATCTGAAAGTAATTTTGGATTTTATGATGTAAATTTTATAGATTTTTTGTTTGTTAAAGATGTATACTGTAATACCATTATTTGAGACTGTGTGCTAAGACATGCACAACTTGCCCCTCACCGCTGTGGGTTTGAATCCCAACATGGGCCGACAGGGACTTTGGATACTTTCTAGCTTAAGCTAAACGTTGATGAATCTACTTAGGTGCCATTTCGTGCCTGAAATAATGCACTGAAGGGCACCTGAGGTCTTCCTCCACCAGTAAAGCTGGAACATCGCCATATGACCTATACTGTGTTGGTGTGACGTAAAACCCAATCAAACAAACAGACATGCAAGTTTCATCACAATGTTTCATAAACTGAATATTGATAAAATTTCATATTTAAAGAAACATGTCTTTATCAATTAGGATATTTTGAAAATACAAAAGTAGTCCCCATTGCAAAAAAATACTCTTTTGAAGATTGACTTACTGGGTATAATAAAAAACACTTGATCACTGTTGATAATTACTTACAGCAGTTAGAGCTTAAAAAGTAATTCAAAATGAGGAGAACATATTTGTTAAAGTTTTTTTTTTTTTTATTTCTTCTCTTTGTTATGCAAACAGATGTTTCTTGGTTATGTTTTGTGAGAATCTCAGTTTTGATAAGTTTCTGTTAGTATCTAGTGGAACTATTATTAACTTTGTTCCAATGTTAGATATTATGATATACACTAGATGTAGTGATCTAGAATTCAAAGCATAATTAATTAAATTGATGTAAACTGATCGATTAAAACAAAATCTGGAAAGGTGTAAATTTTGCCCCTTGTAGGGAACATACCTTTACTGTTGTTATGTTTGTAATATTTAAAGCAGCATGCCCACAGATTTTATGAAAATTGTAAAAATTGTTGCAAAAATGACATGTGCTTTAACATAGCGTATGATGTCAAGTTTTCACAAGTTTTTATTGTGTTATAAAATGCACAAAAAGTTCATACCTCATTAGTAACAGAGTAAATATGATGACAAAAGTAATAATTTCAAATTTCACATATACATGTATATTCCATTTAATTTTGAGAATTCCGGTATTTGAAATTCTAAAATTTGATGTTTTGAATTTTTTGTGCTCATTTAGAGTCTGGAGGCATGCTGCTTTAAGATTATAAACCCCTTACTCAAGTCTTTAGTTTAGACAAGATATTTCAAAACCTCTTATTTCATTGTTTTCTTTTTTTATTTTCATCATGTTTACAATTGGGAATCAATAAAGAAAATTGGGTTACTTTGGTGTTGCATTATTTTGTTATTCATTACTTAAATAGCATTTGCATCCCTAAAAGTTAAAATGAATGACAACTGTTTGGAATATTTCTCAAAAGAATTTACATGTCATTCTTAATGCCATCTACTTATTTAGTTCAATTCTTGACTGACTAGAACACATGGTTCTTTGTTAAAGAGAGCTAGAAGGCTAGCTGCCTGGCTTTTTTATAACAACAAGAATTTGTAACAGAGTTACCAACGTCCCCCGCCACGGGAAGTTTTATATAAAGCATAAAATTGTGTATTTCAAAAGATTAAGGTATGGATCTCAGGACATTCAGTCCAAAATTATGATCAATGCTAGATCTGCAAATGTAACTAAATTTGTTAAAAAAAATAAAATGAAACACGGAATTTAAAAATCTATCAGGTTAAGCTTTCACCTCTAAGTGTGACCTTGACCTTGGAGGTAGGGGAGCAGGTGTTGTGCATGACATAACATCTTATTATTGAGACTATTTGTACCAAGTATTTTCAAAATCCCTTTAACTATGAAGAAGTTATAGATTGGACACAAAATATACCCTATAACAGACTATGTAAATCTTTGATCTCTAAGTGTGACCTTGACCTTGGAGGTAAGGACACAGATGTTACGCATGACATATCATCTAATCATTGTGACTATTTTCAAAATCCCTTAATCTATGAAGAAGTAATGGACGGGACACAAAACATACCAAATAAAAGACTCTGTTAACCTTTGACCTCTAAGTGTGACCTTGACCTTGGAGGTAGGGGTGCAGGTGTTGTACTTGACATATTGTCTTATCATTGTGACTATTTGTGCCAAGTTATTTCAAAATCCCTAGAACTATGAAGAAGTTCTAGATCCGACACAAAATATACCCTATAACAGACTATGTTAATTTTTGACCTCTAAGTGTGACCTTGACCTTGGAGGTAGGGATGCAGGTGTTGCGCATGACACATCCTCTTATTATAGTGACTATTTGTGTGAAGTATTTTCAAAATCCTTTGATCTATGAAAAAGTTATGGACCGGAACACAAAATTTTTAACATAGCGTATGATGTCAAGTTTTCACAAGTTTTTATTGTGTTATAAAATGCACAAAAAGTTCATACCTCATTAGTAACAGAGTAAATATGATGACAAAAGTAATAATTTCAAATTTCACATATACATGTATATTCCATTTAATTTTGAGAATTCCGGTATTTGAAATTCTAAAATTTGATGTTTTGAATTTTTTGTGCTCATTTAGAGTCTGGAGGCATGCTGCTTTAAGATTATAAACCCCTTACTCAAGTCTTTAGTTTAGACAAGATATTTCAAAACCTCTTATTTCATTGTTTTCTTTTTTTATTTTCATCATGTTTACAATTGGGAATCAATAAAGAAAATTGGGTTACTTTGGTGTTGCGTTATTTTGTTATTCATTACTTAAATAGCATTTGCATCCCTAAAACTTAAAATGAATGACAACTGTTTGGAGTTTTCTAAAAAGAATTAACATGTCATTCTAAATGCCATCTACTAATTAAGTTCAATTCTTACTGACTAAAACACTTATGGTTCTTTGTTAGAGCTAGAAGGCTAGCTGCCTGGCTTTTTTATTACAATAATTAATTACCTTTGTCAGAAAATATGTATTCACTAGTTACATAAATAAATAGATTAAAATCATTTATTATTTGAACTGGAGGTTTCCTTGTTGGTCTCGATACATTGTGAATTTAAAAAAGATCTTGGGCAAACGGTAAAGTTTACAAGACACCTACATTCCGTTTATCTGCATTTGTAAAGTCTGTTACAAAATATTTTGGATCCATTGCCAAGTGGTATAGGTTATTCACTTCGAATCATTGCCTCTCACCACTGTAGCATCGAGCCATGCCAGCGTCTTTCGTGTTATTTGCATTCCATTTTTGTGTTACATACATCCATATTTTAATTAAGCAATTGTACATTTCACCTGTAACAGATTAGCTGCATAAACCAGCTGAATTTGTGGGATTGATTTGCCTTGCTTCAAATTTGGAACAGTCAAAAGGTATTTATCAAAATGTAATAGTGGCAATTGTTAGACCCTGGTCAGACTGCGAAGAAATGCAGACTGGGCTGGAGGGATTTTCACTTAATTCTAGCTATAAAATTCTAGCGATGAAGCGATAAAATATGTCATTTTACAAACATAAAACTTTTACCATTGAATTAAGATTGTATTTTTTAGGGCTCAGACACAATAAAATATGTCTAATGAGAACATTGTGTCCATATATTATTACATTCACAAGAAGTGACAAGTCTCAAGTTACTGTCTGAAATTTAAAGGTGATGGTAAAGTCAAATCATGTTAGGAAGCAACTGATTCGAAGTCAACCACCTGAAACATTCTGTCACTCAAAATATAAGAAACCCTGAAATGATTTTTTTTTTATTTTATTTTTTTTCTTGGCTGTACAGAAAATTTAATTTATTTAGTGGCTACGGTAGATGCTGGGGCAGCAGCTCCAACACGTCTTGGTTTTGGTGCAGTTCCTTCCCGGAAACCATTCCTGTAATTAGAAAAATAATGTTTGTAAAACATATTACTTTTCTTGTGCTGAAGAGCCGTGATAACTTCACATTTTAAACCATCAGCAGAAATCCACTTTTACAGTAAAATCAGTATCTCCACACTATAAGTTGATCAGTACTACATACAGTTACTTTTTTAAGCAAACGGTATTTCACACAGTGTCTAAATCATGTGTTTGAAAATGTCTGACTTACACCTTATTATTTAACAAAGTCTCATAGTTAAATGTCTTTGGTTCTCCTGTTTTCAAGTCATTGACAATGTCAATTAAATAGATATTGCGAATTTTTAATCAAAAATTGTGAAAAAGAGATATATATATATGTAAAAGAGGCCCCAAGAAAACACTGAGAAACGATTCCTTTGTTTAGTAATTACAATAAATTAGTATATGACTCTCCTGAAGTGATATATGATTTTTTTCTCATCTGAACGACTAGCCTTTTTCTTAATTAGAGACATCTTGAAGTATCATCTTACCTAAACCTTCTGAAGACATTCTTCATGTGCCTCATTCTTCCTGTACCAGTGGTCCTCCTTCGCTTTGCCTTCTCACTCCAGTTATCTGCAAAATAAATTAAAATATGTATGTTTTATACTGACACTATATGAACAGTTATTCTCTCCAGTTCTATTGAAGACAATTTCCATTCCAGTTTTTGCATTCTTCTGGGAATTAATATTCAAAATAATATTTTCACAAATCTATATTTTTAAGAAACAAACAAAGGAAGAACTCCTATAGGTATGAGAGTCTTGCTAACTAATAAATTACCATTAGAATCTATCCATTTTATTGCGAGCAAATTTTTTAAGACTGACATTCTTATGCAATCCCAAATCTGAAATTAACTTGCCAAACTGAATTAAAAAGGTCCGAATTTCAGCTTGAATCGCCTCATGCACCACTGTCAATGAGATCTTAGAGAAAGGTTTGTCTTTTTTAATTAAAATATAACAAAAGTTGTAATTAATTCTGGTCATCTGAATGATGTGATGTGGTTTTCTTAGCCGCTGAGTCAGCAGACTTTGTTTAAATAGAATAGTTTCTTCTTCATCCAAAGAAGTATTAAAACTAAAACTTGATTTAGGATTAAAACTAAAACTTGATTTCAGTTTACATGGTGTTCAAATTAACAATTTTCTGCTGATGTGCCACTGCATTACAGGTGTTATCTACTTTAGTTATACGAAAATGACTTGCAATAATTGAGGAGTGCAAGATCAAATCACTTGCAATTTTAAAAATTCACTCATATTTTTGGATTATCAAGCTGAAATTCGAACTCTGACTGACAGAAAATGTTTAATGATCTTACATGATCTCATAGATGAACTGGGATAGCTGCAAGATGCACATCTTTTCTTCTGAATGTGGTAGGCACGACGACCACAGCGACGACACTGGGTGTGTGTCTTGTTATGCCGCTTACCAAAACTGGATGTACCTTTTGTCTGAAATAATAGTATTGCATTATATTATTCTATTCAAACTGCGAAACAAGTCTTATTTTAGACTGTAGAAGCCAGGCATACAGCAAACTGAACTACATGTATCATATGAGACTTTTTTCTTTCTATTTTCAATTATTGTTAAACCCCTCACAAGAATTGCCTGCCAATAAAAATCTGCAACGTCTTACCAATGGCAAGCAACTAAATGTATGTTTACTCTTGGTAGATTTGGTAATTTCGTTGCCACAAAACATGTTTCATTGATTTATTGAGGGTTGGTATAATGACATGGTTTGGAATTGCGTTTTTACACATAGAAAACAAGTGGGGACAGGTTGCACGGTTGTGTCCGACCTAGCAAAAATACAATATTACATCCGAAATATTGATTTGTTATTCAAAAACAGTTTATGTTAGGACTATTATGTTATTGTCAACGTCTAGTGATGTCAATAATGATATATAGTCCAATATATTAGACGTTACAGGCTTGTTATAGTTTATGTCGGTCAAGCCGGACGTCTAATAGTTTTTGCTCAAAAACGCATAGCATCATAAAAAAATCAAAAAATGTCTATTGTCTTGCCTTTCAAGCTTTATTCAAAAGCTTATCTTCTTTTCTTTCAATTTCATGCTCAATCATACACAAAAACTCTCAAACAATGTACTTATCAATTTAAAATAAAATATAAACATCAATCTATTTTTGTCTATCAGCCATGCTGGTTAAGCAAGGTGCTTTACAGATTGATTCCAAATTTTTGAACGGAAAAATATATTCGAACACACTGACGGTGCATAGGCAATTATTTCGTTAAAAAAATATTCCGTTAGATTATTCTGACTCAGTTAAACGCTTGCATTTGAATTAGCCAATTAGATTTCGCACACTTTACAGGTCTAGGATTTCGTGATATTTATAGACAGTCTATAAATTTTTGGACGATCCATAATTTTACAGATTTTTTAATCTGTAAATTTACAGACATGAACTAAGAAAACAGTAGAAGTTGCATTAAAATTCAAAACCGCAGGTAAAAATGGATAAGGTTACTTATTATATGAATAAATGTAACAGTATGGTAAGATTCAGAACAATTTGATGACTTAACAAAAATTTCAAAATCATCATACAAAGATGAAACTCACCCCATTACCTTTGTAAATATTAACAATCAATAAAACAACTTGTCTTAAGCTGTGGATTTTAGTTTAAAACTAAAAACAGCAAATTTCACATTGAATATCTTTAAATTTACGGATTGAAAAATCTTTAAAATTCTAGACCATCTATGAATTTACGGACAGTCCGTAAATATCATGAAATCCTAGACCTGCTTTATGGCCGCCATTTGTTTATCGGCTGTAAAAAGAATTGAAATACATGAGGGGATTTAATCATGATTTTTCGGATGTGACAGTTTAATTATTTTGACAAAAGGTATTTATTTTTTAGTTTTGTTCATAAATAGGTCAAAACTTATGTAAATACACGCTGTCTTCATTGTTTTTCGTTCCGCCCGATTTTCTGGCGGAACATGCTATGGGTTTTTGAGCAATTTCGATATGACGTTGCTTTGCCCAGAAGCAAAAATATCTCAAAGCGACGTCATATTCATAGGACTATAATAATATATATAGATCTATCTTTATATGATTTACAGAAGAATTACTTTGCAATTTTGACTTATACTAGACTAGTTCAACTAGTGGCATTCAGCCAATTTGGCAAGTTAAACCCATTGTCTATATTTTTTATATACAGTATATATTTTTTTCTAGAATTACTATTTTTCACTTTGTGCAGAGTCCCTGTGTAGAGTCTACCCCCTTTGCAGTCAAGCCAGTCTAGTATTAAACATTGGTTCGATAGATAAATCATTCAACTACAAATTGCATGATTCCTTTTTATTTATGCTGTATCGTGTAAAAAACTGCGAGGCAAAAACCCTGAGTGGGCATAGACACCTTCTTATGGGAGTTGTTACCCTTGTCTATATATAAGTATATAGTGTAATGGGAATAGACTTAGAATTCATTTCTGACTTAGGATAAATGTTTTCTACCCTCAAATACATATTTTGTGAACATTCAATGAGTCGTACCCCTTTGTTTTCAGTGTAGAAACTTAAGAATTTTTATATTTGTCATCAATTTTCGCGACTTAGTTTTATTGTTTTTTCTAACAAATCAATTTACCATTTTCAAATTAATCAATTGAAACTATATCATTTGTAATCAAGGTAATATGGAATGATCAATAATTGGGAAAACGGTTCCCTTTGTTGCCAAAAAGACATAATCTAAGAATTAATTCTTTAAGAAGTACTTCGCATAAAAAACGTTTAATTTACAGATTGCTAGAGATTAATTGGTATTAAAACAAGAATAAAGCCCATGCAAATACATTGATAAATATTATTAATCAATCTTTAAGGCTTTTATTGATTTCTTTCAGCCGATGCAAAAGGATTCATTTGTGTTTATAAATATATCTACCATTTTCAATCCAGCAGATGGCAAAAGGAAGTTGCCTCGTTTTGAATCGAAAGTAGAAAACTGAAACAGGAAATGACCTCGTTGTGAATGTAAACAAATGACAAGTTTTCCGGGACACGTTGGAGCTTTTAACGGTGTGCAATTTTGACACAATATAAATAGAATTGACTCACCAAAAGTATAAAATGAAGTATATACGGTTAAATAGTATTATTTTCTTTGAGAAAACCGAAGTATCAAGATTACTGTCAATAAACGAAATACAAAACGAACATGTTAGCTGTACAAGCACTTCCGTGTAGGCAAATGGAAAATGTTTTGACAAAACAGCCTCTGTCACAAAATAGAACAGTGGAATTAAGTGAATCGACACAAATATTTGAAGGTGATGTAACATTACTGGATCAGAATAGTGCATTTTATTTCAAACATTTGATAAAGAAATACAGACGACAAATGGGTGATGTTGATAATTCCAATGTATGTTCGGGTGGATTACAACAATATCTCATCAAACAAGGAGAGAAGAAAGAGAGGCAGAGACTCGAGAGAGAAAGTACAGGGCAGGAACAATCCAGATTTGAGCAGCTGCCTGTATGTTTGTTTGTTTATAACTTATTGATGGGGTTTTATATATGTGTGTGTGTGTGTGTTTCTTTTCTTTTTCCATTTTCACATTTTTAAACAAAGATAGAGAAAACAAATTTAGTACAATCAAATATAGCATATAGTTCATTTAATTTCAATTAAGTGGAATAATGGAAGATAATGAAAATATTTGAAGAAGAAAATTAAATGGTTACTTAATTTAGTTAATAATAATAATAATAATAATGATAATAATAATGATAATAATAATAATAATGTTAGCATCTGCAGCCTTATCATGTCATTGGTTTTTTTTTTAAATTTTCACCATTATACATTGTTCCCGAATGTTGCTTTTTTCACAAGGCATTTAATGCAAGTAGCAAGTTACCAGTAAATATTAAATGTAGAATTAAAAGCATTGGTTATTTTCAATATTCTTTCAGGGATTTGATATAACAATAATGTAATGTTTCTCCATGATTCTTTTTATTTATTTATCTATTTATTTGCATGGTTTTCACATGCATATTGAGTGGTACATGTATATCACCTTCCAGTTATGATCAGAATAGATTTTTGGGAGTAATATGTAGATGTAATGAAATGAAATATTTTCTAATTAGTATTTATTTCTTTTTCAGGTTGATGTAAGACTGCATATATTTTCATTCCTGACTGCCAGTGATTTATGCAGATCTTCACGAGTTTGTCGCAGTTGGTATGACATCACAGAGGACAATTTGCTGTGGGCAGGCCTTTTAGAACGAGACATTAAACATTGGAATATGATTGGCCATAACACCAACCCTGCCATGTATAAAGAAGTTAACTCTGACTGGTCAAACAAGGAAATGTAAGCTTCATAAGTCTTCTCTGGTTTTATATTGAAGTTAAAAGTTGAGCTTTATGTACTTTGCACTTCATTTATGCAGACCTGAATAAAGTCCCTGGAGAATGTTATACCGACAAAACTAATTTTTGGAGCTTGTGTACAGTAAACAGAGTTTATGTATGGGATTGGGTTTTTATAATTATTATATTATTAGGAAATTAGGGAAAGTTTTCTTGGATAATTAAATTAATGAAAAGTCATAATTTCAGTTAAAAGAATATATCAATATTTGTTATAATAGATACATGTTTTTTATGATATTGAAAGAACATGAAATACTAGAATATTTATATAATTAATTTTGTAATTTGACTTCATTTGTACAACATATATTATAACCTTACAGATACTTAAGATGTTCACCAGAAGTGACAAAATTGATGCACCAACAAAATGCTTTATTTAGCAACATTTCAAGCATGCTGCGTTATTTTTTACCAAAGAAGACACCTTTATTTGCTATGTTTGGACCTGGTTTAGAGTCAAATACAAGTGGACTAGTTAGAAAAATCATGGAAGATTCAGAATTTCAAAGTGTTGGAATGTTTCCAGGAAAATTTGAAGGTACTAATTCTTATGATTAAGCCTATATGACATTTTTCTAGAAGTTCTATAATAGTATATTATATTATAAAATAGTATTTATAGCTTCTAAATTTCAATTTCAGTTTACATCATGATAGCGTTAAAAGATATTTAGAGTTTGTAACTTACCCAAGACAGGAAACCACAAGTGTCGTTGTAATGAACTAACAATTTTTATCAATGAAATAATTACTGTATGATATAGGTTGACATTTTTTTCTTCCACATCAGGTGTTGGTGGTGGTTTTACACTGAAGAGTCCTGCTGGTTCCCAATTCAATTTATCAGTGATGTACTCAGCATCTAAAAGAGAAAGAGAACAAGCTAATAGGGATCGTAACCATGGGAATAAATTTATGAGAGTGAAAAAGAACACAGAAGGAGAAGAGAGTTATGAACTTCTTCCAAATGTACAAGATTTTTGTAGAACTGTTGACGGATTTATTTATGTTGTTGATTCATCACCAAGCTGCCCAGCAGGTTTGTAAATCTATGAAATTAAATTTATGTATTAAAGCTACTCTCCCACACATTGTAGTTTGGGCATTTTTGAAATAACCATGATAATAGGGGTGTTTATATCTGTGTCAAGTGAAACATAACAACTGTTAGGTCACATGTAGTTATCTTATGGAAACTATTTTTTTTACTTATTTGCATATTTAATTACCGTACTGTAAACAAATATGTTGTTTTTAGATTTGTTTTGTGTGGGAGTAGCTTTAATAAAACTTTTTTTTTGCTTTCTAGATTATTATAGATTCCATAATCATCATAGTTTTTCAAATGATCTGAGGTGAAGTTTCTTTTATATTGAAATCCTTTTTTCTTTCGATTTAGTTCACAAAACAGTTCTGTATTTTTTAACATTAAATGTTCATATTGTAACCTTCCGTTTTAGTTGAATCTGGATTGAATGAATTATTGGCCATGGTGAGTGAGAGATGGTCAGCAACACATGTTCCAGTCCTTGTTTTATCTACCATAGTGCAGGCAGGCACGCCCAGATTACCATGCTGTGATATTGTTGAAAGACTCAAACTTGCAGATCTCAACAGACCTTGGCAGGTAGGTTACATTCGTTATGTACAGCAAGTTTAAACCACCATAGTTTTTGTTTGATGTTTTCTCTGATGAGAGTTATAATGCAGTTGTATATAAAATATCATTTATTTATCAGAATTTATGATTATTATAGAAAAAAAATATTTTCATGTTGTTTTCAATTATAGAAATTGGTAACCAACAACAATTATTTTTGTTGTGTTTTGTAAAAGTTGTGTGTATGTACAAGTATTATAAAACATAAATGGGTTTCTTTGTTATATGATTTGTTTGATTAGCATTAAACACTGACTCAGTATTTTATTATTTTATGCAACATAATGAACATATTAATTTTCTTATGTAGGTACGAGACTGTTCTATCGACACAAGGGAAGGGGTATTAGAAGGCTTTACATGGCTAGCAGAACAAACTCAAAGGAAGTAAATACCACAGAAAGGAAGTAAATACCACAGAAAGGAAGTAAATACAACAGAAACTACAACAAAAAAGTGTTAACTTAAGGATCTCTGTTTAAGAATGTTACGGAAATTATAAATTGAGATTGTAAATGATCACACATCAATAACAGAACTTTGGTAGCTATCACATAGTTGTTTTCCAATTTAATATATCTGGCTCCACTTTCTGATGAAGAAGGAAAGCTATTGACTTTCACCTCTTCTTGAGGTTGATATTGGTTAACATTTTTATATATTTAGATCCATTTCTTAAGAACAGAAAAAGCCAGTATATTCAAACATTGATTATGTTTGTCATCAAAAATGGAAACAATCAACAAAGTGGTGACAATGTTGAGGATTGCCTTTAGACCAGTTCTTATTTCTACTGTACATCAGTGCTAAATACATTAAAGAATTGCAAAGTAAGAAATAGACACTATAAGGGAAGACATTTTATGTGACTATTTATTGACTAGAGCTGTGATCAATTAATTGTTATTTCTACTTTACGTTGTTTATTGTTTTGTGTATTCTTTAAATATAATAAACATTGTTTACATTTATATGTACTATACATTCCATATATTTATCATTTGCACAATATATAAGTTTGAATTATTCATAATAAATTAAAGATGTTTCATAAAGACTTTGTGTTGTTTTTTATGTTATTGAAACTTAAACATGGTGTAACAATACTTATTTAAAATAACCTGATATGTATATAACTATGCTTTTAAAGCAACCACACCTCTACATTTATGCTCATTCTTTTTTTTGTCAAGTCGAAGTGAATTAGATATTTTTTCAAAAGATTGACTATTTTAATGGCGAGCGACGAATAATTGAGAGGATAAAAAAAATATAAAAAGACTGACCCACTCTTTTTATTAACTGGGTTTTACCGGTGCATTCTGAAAGATATTTATAGAAACTTCTGTGTGTCTTGTGGGTTAAGGAATATTTGTTAAAAGTATAATGGAAACAAATATGGCAAAATGTAAAGTTATTTCGACTTTACCGGTTTCCTCGACATTAACACTTGAATGGGAATATTGTCATCTTAACAAGTTAACAAATTAATTAGTTTTAACCGAGCCAAAGCCATTTACAATCAGCAGGCCATATATCTGGTCAAACTGAAACTGTAAAGGTCATATGAAAGTAAATCTAGCTTTACTGCAGAGAAATACACTTTGTTGTGGTAAAACCACCAACATTCCATCAGCTAGCTCAGTCAGCTGTCCCAGCTGAAATATATCTGTTCTGGTGGAATTTCAAGTCCAAAATCTTTACTGTTTGGCCACCAAGACACCTTAAAGATATACAATGCTCAAATTTAATATTAGAAAATATTGATAATTGCTACACCCTATCTTTGTAAATATAAAACAAACACGTTAGACTTCACACAAAGAGTAGATATGGTATGTACACAAACTATAGGTGGTAACAATATTAAAATAATTATAGTGCCTGGCAGTTTTTTTCATTCGGGACCAACTTTACTTCTCCCTAGTAGGGAATGCAGCTTCCCTTACATAGTTTATTCATTCTTTATTTAAGTTAGACATATTCAGTAAAAATTTCATAGATTTCAATAAATTTCTGTGATTAAAATATTTTACTCAAGGATCTTTAAATAACACTTATATTCATGGGGAAAATTGTATTTCACTGCATGCACAAAGAAAAGAATAAATGTCATTATGTTATTTTTATTACTGATTTTTTAAGACTTATTGCACTAAAAAGAGCACTTTTTTGCCACTGCAATTTTTTACTTTACAGGAAAAACATAAGAATATAATTTTTCTGAAATAAGAGCAAAGGTTTTTTTTAGATTGTATCTTATTATACATTGTAAAGTCTTTTCAATAGAGAAAACAAACAAAGATACGTTAGTAAAAGTAACATTTGATTTTTATCTTGCATCTGTTTTAAGATGATCTTCCTTTAAAATTAAAAGGATTACAGTAAAAATATTGCTTAAAAGATTGTAAATACAAAATAGTTAAACAACAAGAAATACTGTGTGATCTGTATTAATCTTTGTTTAAGATTCACTGTTCTTTTTGTAAACCTGTTCATTTTCATGTTCATTACATGAGTGTAAGAACATATTAAAAGTATTTGAAAGTATTTGTTTTCTTGTTATCAATGCATTTATAATGTTACACTTTATTTAGTGTGAAAACTTTTCTTTTTTTTACAAATTTATTCTTATTGTAATCATATTTGACATATGAAACATGAAAAATAACCAAACACATGTACAACATCATACAAAAACTATGCCTTTTAGGCTTAAAAATTATGCTTTTTAGATGTAAGTTATTCAATAAATGCATAATTTTACATCTTAAATTCTTAACAATTCCAGACATGTCATATGTACATGCACCTGGCTGTAAATATGTCTGTGAACATTTTTTGATCAAATGAAGATGAAAAATGAAATAATGGATTCAAAACCCAAATGATCAAATGATTACAAATATAAGTTTAACAATGCAAATCAGCACTCTAATTGCAGATTCCCTGAGCAAATTAATTCAACGACCACATGCTCAAACTGTCAATTCAACAATATGATACAGGGAAAAAAATGCTCTCATTTAAACATAATATCTATTGAACTCATTTCAGAAAAAGAAGAAATGTTCAGTATATACTCTTCTGTAACACATTAAAACAACAATCAATCTCCAAAATATTAACATTTACCCTCTCTGGCAGTTTATGAAGGATGGCACAAAAGAACTGTTTCATTTTTTTTTAAAAAATCACCTCAAAAATTTCCACTGAATTTGGTACAAACGACAAGTAAAAATTATCACGTCTTACAATATATAGCACTTTATAGTAACCACTGCTGAAACAAGTCAACAAATCTTTCCCAAACTTTCAAATTTTCTTTAAAACCTCTTGTACAATGTAGTACCCACAAATATGGCAATGGGAGGAACACGTTGTGGTCTCACCACATAATCCCTCCAAATCTCCTTAAGACCATTTCTTATCTGGCTAAAACACCAACGAGCTAGCATTCATGCACAGGAGCTAGCATTCATGCACTGATCATTCAGTTTTCTTCAATGATAGATACAGAATATTGTTCACATATTTCTTTTCAGGATTGATTTTCTTTAGTAACTGTCCAATACGCTGGGTCATCTGATCTTTTGACATCTGTGGTTTCTTTGATTTGAATTTCTGTACGAGTTCTTTAGCGGTCATAGGCTTACGAGACAAATACCTCCTAATTGCCTCCTCCGTTATTTCACCACTATAAAAATATAATGTATTCAGTCTATAGTATTCACATATAAAAACATTGTGTATTAAGAAGTGGTTCAAAATTGCTTTTTTTCAGGGTTTTTTCTGTGAAATGCTATCTAAGATATTAACATGATAATGCAGTTTTGTAACCCTTTACTTGTCAGAGACAGCTCTTTATCTGACAAATGTAACTTTATGCTGCTTCTACAGTATATATACCTATATGCAATAGCAATGTTTTTACTATAAAAATATTTTGACAACTGAGATAGTTCTACAATATTAGTAATCAAAATTGAAATTGAAATGAGTGTTATTTACTTTATATAGATTTTTTTTAGTTTGATTGTATGGGAAGCTGTTTGCTTATAGATACACTCTCACATACATTCCTGGAACAAACTAGTGCTAACCAATGAGTTTCAAGTTCCTTACTAAAGGAAACAACAGCTTGCTCATGCCTTGAGGGTTTTAAACCCAAGCTGCCTTCAAAGCTTTGATTACTGGTCCAACACAATAACCATTCAGTCACGCTGCTATTCGCTTAACTGTTATTTCAAGGTATATAAGATATACACAAACCTGGATAAAGAAGCACTAGAGGCTGACTGGACAACTGGAGATTCTGTTCTAGATTTTTTCTGTGAGTCTGTTGTGTCTTCACCCTCCATCTTCCTCTTCACACCTGTATATAAATTCATATTGTTTTATATCAGATCTTAATACATTGTACAGTGTTCTAAATATACCAAGTTTTAATACTAACTGAATACTTTAAATGTGTGTCAAGACTTGTAAATTACAATCCAGAGGTTGAAATGCAAAGAAATTTTTTGTTCATATGTGTACATCAAATTCATTTACACACACATATATTGTATTACATTATACAATGTATTTCCATAATAAATTAGACATATGTAGATAATTCAAAAACAAGGCTAGTGACCCCTTAAAATGTTTTTGTTATCATATTCTAAAATCACGCAAACATTGAAATGAACTCTGTTCTCTTGTTTTCATTCTGCGGTATGGATTTATGCAACCTTAGCTCATGCCTTTGGTTTAAAACGTATTTTTATTCAAAATATATACACATGCTAATAATTTCCAATTTAAATTAGAAAGGAATTGGACCGAGAGCTACAATAGCTCATGGTAGTCTTCTCCGATAGCATATGCCTTTAAATATTACTAAAGTGACCAATATAATAAAATAAGGTACAATAATGTAATAATAAAAGCATGAACCAGGTTACATCATATAAAAGGGATTTACCGTCTGATTTGACTTCCACCTTCACATCTTGCTTATTGTCAGCTGACTTGTCAAATGTAGGGGTATTTGACCTTGATCCCCCTTTCTTCTTCTACAGAAAAAAAAATCAAATAATATTTCCATCAGTATCAATGTTAAAATTCAAGAGCACTGCAAATCTTAAAGAAATAAAATTACAAATTTCTATATAAAACATACTGTGGCATTTACAACAGATAATAAATCCACATGCACAATCCAGGTGCACAACTAGACATGCTGAGCAACATTCCTGTAAAGTTTCATGACTCTAGGTAAAATAGTTTTAGAGTTACGTGCAACATAAATAAAGAACAGACAGATGGACGTACGGGACGATAAGAAATGCACACAAAAATAAAACCTTAAATTGATTTTCATGCAATTCTGATCTTAGCCTGATTTCAGTTAAAGGCATTGAAATGCTTTATGTTTTGGGTCATATTAAAATTTATTATTCCTGAAAAAAACAAAGAAGCAAATGATCTGAAATTTTGCACTCAAGTTATTGGTCCAGACCTTCATCAAATGGTACACAAGCTTTAAAAAAAATTACAGGCCCAGTGATTTTCCTACTTATATCACAGACACCGAAAAAAGGCCTCTTCCCAATTGAAATTTTCTTTAAAATCATGCAGTTTTCCCAAAAATCTGAACTTAGACCAGCTGTTTTACTTCCCAAATCAGCAATTTTAGCGATAATTTTTCCCAAAATCAAGAGGCTAAGGCCTCTTCCCAATTAAGTGAGGAAAATCACTGAGGCCTGTTATGCCAAAACAATTTTAATAATAACTGTATATTAAAATTACCATCTTCTTTTATTTATTAGACACAGAATAAAAAATATACATACCTGCATAAAGAGAACTGAAAATTTGTCTTCATTTTTTTCTATATCAGAATCTTCACTGTCAGAGGAAGAGCTACTACTGTCACTGTCATCTCCTCCTAAAAATACATGTATAAACACAACACTGACTATTACTTTACAGCCATAATCTGACTCTAGAATATGATCAATAAAAAGTTACTCATTGGCTAATTGCCTGAACCATCTTTTTGATTCTGTAGCGCTTTTTGGCAAGTGGTGCAGTAACAGTAATTCAGTATGTTGTATGGAAATCAAAATACCTCTTTGTTTACATTATGCTACTTTTATGACAAACAATTTTGCATTTAGTGCTACTTCCTTCAAGATATAAGCATCTAAGATGCTCTAATACAGTTACTGAAACATTCTTAAATTCATCTTTGCCTTTTCTAAAGAAGGAAAAAGGAAATATTTATTTATTTCTTATGTATAATGTGCCTTTAAAAACAGATTCAAATTTCATTACTTACCCTTTCCATCTTTATTTTTATCCTTCTTTTCTTTCTTAACCTTTTTCTCCTTCTTGACTCCACTTCCCTCGCCTTCGCCCTCATCTGACTCTCCTTCATCATTTTCCTCCTCATCTTTATTTTCCTCCTCCTCGTCACTACTCTCCTCATCTGATCCAATCAGTTTCTTCAACCCTCGCTCCTGATCTACACCTTGAGTGTCATACTTGGCATCTTTATCCTTCTCGTCCATAGACGATTCACTGAAATATTGCATTATTGGATTTACTGTATACAAGTACACTTACATTTTACATCATTTGATACTGGTTGAATTTGCAATTACAACTTTAAAATTTTTAATTTTTTTTTTAATTCTTTGATACAGGTGAGTGTGGCATTTAAAACTTTAAAAGAGCTGAACAAATTTATGACAAAGTAATACTAAATGTAACTCGTTCAAATGACTACATAATTTTATTTATCATATTAACTTATCTAAAAGGTTAAGTTAACCATAAATCTAGTACATATTTATACTTACAGAACTTTCAAAAAATTTTCATTCATTTGTCAACACTTTATCAGTGCAAGACAAACCTAAGTAGATGAGTGGTTAAAGCGTTGAAAAAGAAATCTAAGGATCAAGAGCAAAAAACTTTAGTCATTGCTTAGTACTGGTTTGTTCCAGGAACAGATTCAAGAGTGTTTCAAATAACTTATAGCTTCCAACAAAATGGAACTAAAATAAATTAGTATAAACTAACCTGCCAGAATCTGAGATATAATCCAGTTCCCTGTCATCAAAATCTCCCTCATCACTTTCCTCCACAGCTTCATCATTATCATTATGTTTGGATACTTTCCTGCTTTTATTCTTCGTTGGTTTCTTTTCTTTCTTCTTTGGCTTTTTCTCTAAATATTAAAATGCATGGACAGGTTTATATTCCTTAGAATAAAAAAACAACAACAACAAATGTGTCCTTAGGACACTTTTGCCCCAACTTCACTTGCAGTCTTAATAAAAGAACATGTATTAATTTCATAAATTTTATTACTGAGGAAATAAGTATTCATGCTTTGAAATTATGACCTTAAAATTAATGAGTGTCTCCTACAGGCCATAGGCAATCACCTTAAAAAGTTTCATAAACTTACCTTTATTTCTCCATCAGTTAATAATAATATAAAAATATAACAGTGTCACCATGACTTTGACCTTCCATCCAAAGACCTCAAAATCAGTAGATTACCTACTGACCATTGGCAATGTCTTAATACGACTGTAAGCCAAAGCATCATCTAATTATTGGGCTAAGCTTTCAGTGATAAAGGCCAAGGTGACCTTAACCTTCAAGCTATGACCACAAAATAACTGATAGCTGTCATCTACTGGCCATGAGCAACCTCCAAATCAAATCTAAGGAATGTAGGCCAAAGTGTTCTCTTGTTACTTGTTGAACTTGTTGCGATCAAAGGCCAAGATGACCTTGACCTTTGACCTATTGACCTCAAAGTTCATAGAAGTCATCTACTGGTCATTAACAACTTCCACATCAAAATCTCATGACTGTAAATTTTTTGTGGTCAAGGCCAAGGTGGACTTCATTCTTAATAATAGCTCTGTAATAATACATTTATCAACATTATTCAATATTTCAGGGAAAAAAAATAAATGTAAATGATCAGTAAATACAAACCTCCATCCTCATCTTCATCATCATCATCGTCATCATCTTCATCATCACTTAAACCCCAGTCTTCCATGTCTGTCAATATCTGTAACAATAAGTAGAAACATATTAATAGTTAACCCTTAACCAGCTGAATTTATGTAAATTTTTGCTCTGCTTTATAGCTGAAACAGTTCATTCAAATTTTAAGGGAATTCAATATCAAAATACAAAAACTGAGTTATTGACTTAAACTGCATAGAAGCCCATACTGCTCTGACTCTATATTGGTGGAAAAGGCTAATCACTTTTTGTTACAGTCTGTTAAAGCTCAATCAAAACTTTTAAAGTTTTTAAACTGAAGAAATACAATATTCAGACACCATATTTCACACTTTGTATAGCTAGATAGCTAGACTCATTATGCAATAGATATGTATTGATATTCATACACTTATTCATTAGATAGATAACTTTTTTTCATTTTGCTCAGATTTTCTTTACAAAATAAAACAATCATCTCCAGTTATTGAAACAATGAGAAAAGCACATCTACGCTATATTTCCCACATGTATAATTTACTGATAATGGTAACTGATTATTCCTTATTTATATTAGATCAAGCAAAATAAGAATAAGCTGTGTGAGCAGTTTAGTCACTCTGGCTGATGTCATAAGTACACATACATGTAGTACATGCATAATAACTCAAGTTTAGATAATACCAGAAATCATTAGGCTCAGAGACATGCAATTTTCTTATTATGTTTTATTTATGAAGAACACTAATCAAGTACTTGCACTGTGATACAAGACATGATATGCTAATGAGCCATATTAGATATACTTAGTAACAAACATAATACATGTACCAGAAAGCTGACAAAAATAACGCAGGTTTGTCCATTATGTTAGAAGATATTGGACTTACAAGACTTTTGTCTTTCTTTTTCTTGACTTTTTTCTCGTCACCATCAGGATCGACAATGTCTTCATCTTTCTTTATCCTCTTCATGATAGAGAACATGTTCATTCTCTTGTCTCTCCTGTAACATATGCAACATAGGAATATGTGAAATACAAACTTTTAATCATCATTTACTCTTAGCATGCTCATATTCTTAAAATGGACTTATATAGCTTCCATATTTGAAACTGTCTTCTGTTATTTTTCACCTAACATAACAAAGGCCTACTATTAAACGCCTTTTCCCAATGGAAATTTTCTTTAAAATAATGAAGTTTACCCAAATAAATTGAACTTGCCCAGGGTTTTTTACATCCCAAGTTAGCATTTTTAGCAATAAAGTCTTCCCAAAATCAAGAGGCTTAATAATAAAATTTGAGGATATCAAAGTGAAAATTAAAAGTTGGTGCTGGCTCAACAAATGCAGAGGAGAGGCAAAAATCAATTGTCCGTATTGCCCAGGTTGTCCCACAGCCTGTACAGACAACTGAAAATTTTCAAGAATTTACTATAAAAGTGTCAGACAAGTAAGTCAGAATCAGATTTTGCTGGCCCTCTGTATGGCAAATCCCAAAGGGCATTTTGTATCTTTTGTGAAATAACTTTTGGGTCAGATTTTTTTTTGTACTGTGTTGGCACTTTTACTTGCAAAATTTTACAAACTGCCAAATTAGACCTAAACTTTATTTTACTGTTAAAATAAATAAATGAAATGAAATAACAGAAAATGTACATCCTTAAAAAGAATGGGAAAAAAATGGTTGAATTGTCAGATATTAATAAAATATTTGAGTTTAATATTTAAACTTCATACACACTGTCAGATTCATATATCAAACATACTTGAAAAAATACCTGTACATAATAAGTTTACCGGTACTTCAATTTGCATTAAAATAATTATTTTTCATTCACGAATGTCCTTACACATCTCAAATTAAACAATGAAAACACAGTTACTTCAGAAATTCTTCCTCGGCCTCTTCAGAGTTGAGATATTTATATTGAACAACTGGCTGGAAGTTGTACCATTCATCTATAGGAAATGCATCAAATGCACCATCCGGACTTTGTGTAAATATATAATATGATGTATTTTGAGTAATTGTACCTTCACGCACACCTTTATATCTGAAATAATTTTAAATGCTATGTCAATTAACAAATTATCTTTTTTATGTTATCAAGCAAATAGCAATCATTTTAAGACAATGGTAAAAATACAATTGTGTTCACTCAATATTTTCATATATTATAAAATAAGTCAATTAAGCTTAGATCTATACAGGTTTTTTGAAGAAATGATATCAATCTATTTGAATCTAAGGTAAGATTTTCTTATTCAAGTAACATCTACAATAGAAAATGTCTAATGACGCAGTTTTATGTAGGTCAGCAGAAAGAAAAAGGTCCAATTGGCCCCATAATGATATAGAATGGCGGCATGGCCGAGTGGTTAACACATCGGACTAGTAATCTAATGATCGCTAGCCGCAAGGGTTCAAACCCTGTCAGGGGCAAGTCACTGTTTCCTTGAGCAACACACTTTATACTCATTGCTCAGTAGTGGTTGGTTCAAGGAATGGATTCGAAAGTGTGTCTAGAAGCTTATAGCTTCCTACACAATCGAACTTAAATAAATTCTGTAAAAACAATGATATATATATATGATGTCTCAAAAACTTTTTACTTCTGCTGACCTTTAACAGTTTCTGAAAAGATACTCATTGGCCAATGTATTTTTACTTCTTGGCAATTAGTACAGTTAAAGTGACTAGGTTTTTTGTGTGGAAGTCAAAATATTGTTTTTGTTTGTTTATGTTTTGCTTCTTTTATGACAAATAATTTCACATTCAGCGCTACTTATCATTCAAGTGGGACAAATCTTTTATGCTTGTTTAAAGTCATAATTTTATTAAAAAGCATATTTTGCCTTTACTTAAGAAGAAGGAATATTTTTCTTTTTTTAGGCTTAATGTGTTTTTAACTTTTTAATAATTCTAATAAAGAAAACAGATCTGCTCTCTAAAATGTTTCAGCTATGATGTAAGGAGGAAGTTTATAAAAATGGGTCTTCATTGTATATAAATTCACTTTACTTTACTTTCAACACAAGGTATGTACAAAAATAACCAAAATGCTATTTTTAAATATTTTGGATAAAAAAATGTCCAGATTTTACCTAACGTTAAAAGTAACATGATATAATTATAATAATCTGTATCAGCTACTGTCCTGTACTTAGTTATAATAAAATGCAACTACAACACTGTAATATTATAATATTAAATAAGTTAAGTACTTCTTAGCATCTTTGCCTTTACCAACTTTCATCAGCCATGGTTGATCATCAGGGTTGTATTTCTTTATATTTATGCCAAACTTTTTCCTTCTAGCCTCTTCTTTTTGCTCCCTTCCATACTCGCTCCCAGCACCAAATTTTGGCATCATATCTAGATTATGAGCAGTTTTGTATTCCCTCAGATTATTCTCCCTTTCCATTCTGACAGTTGTCTAAAAATATTTCGTATAAAATGAAAATATTGAAAGGTTCTTTTAATCTGCATGATTGTATGTATTAAGAATCAATTTTTGGATTTTATGGTTTGTTTAAGTAGCCCTTTCTTTCTTAAAGTTCACCATCTCTCTATCTTATAATGATTTACAAACCTTCTATACTTTATTAAAATGTAATTCTTATTGTTATTTTTATCAAACTTTTTATTAATTTAAAACAATACAAACGTCTAAATAAGATACCTTTATCTATGATGAACAGAAATTTAATCAGGTTTTTATTTTTATAACATACGTTTGTTAGTTTAAGGAAGTCAACCTCTGTTCCAGTAGAAAACTTGATCATACTGTATTTCTTTGATGTATTGTTTGACACTCTAACAACAAACTCCTGTGTTGTTGACTGTGTGCTTGTTGAGGCTCCAGGTTTTGTGGCCCCTGCACTTGCCCCTGCCACCGGCTAAGAATATATTGTGTATACATTAAAAAACAAAATAAACACTGCGATATACTCAAAACACCAAATTAAAAAAACATAATTTATGACAGTGTTTTCATCATTAAAATGCCATGAGGAATAAAAAGATCTTAAGGTCAAATGCTCGAGTCTGAAAATTACTGGTTAAATGCAAATCAATGGGGATTAAATTTTTGTTTAGTTTCAAGAATAACGGGGATTTTGTCTAGTTTCAAGTTTAGGGATTTTTATTGCAGGAAAGTTAAAGGCCGGTACCGCAAAGCAGGCCCAGGGTTTGCCTTGCCCGACTTTAGATTACACGTGTATATTTAAAAGAAAATCAAATAAAAAACAATAAAATAATATATAGAATTCTATATATATCAATGAATTTTCAGTGGCAGTTCTAGTTGGGCGCGCCATTTTCAATGTAACCAAATGATAATAGGCGGGATATTCCGATAACGTACAATCGCAACTTTTAAGATTGAAAATAATCGACGAGTATTCCAAGTGAAAACGGAAGCAGTGCATGAAATACAAAATGACACCTATAAAACTGAAAACATTTTTTAACCAACTTCCCTGTTCATATCATAGGCTTTGCCTAATTGCAAATTAGTTATCTGGTTATAGCGAGCTCGACGAGCTGGCCCGAAGGGCCTGCTCGCAAAGCGAGCTTTACGGTAACGCGAGTACCTGCTAAGTGATGGTTTTGAAAACTTTCGTCCAAAGTACCGAATTGGACACATCGCAACCTTTCGAATTTAAAGATAACGATAAAAACTGAGGAATTCTAAATGAAAACGGATGTCTAGACTGGTCACCCGCGCACGTCTATGGGAACCATAGTTGGACAGGGAACCAGAATAACGGAAGCTGTGTATAAAAAAATAATAATGAAGGCGCCATTTTGTTTGAAAAATCTGATAAATAAGAACAATTTTTTTGTCGAATTTTTGTTGTGAAAACTATCTAGAATGAAAGAAAAATGGTCTAATTAAGAAAATGAATCCGAACACCAATATCTTTTATTCAGTCGTTAACGCTGTACAGATGTTTAAAGTATTGTTTACTTGACGTCACAATGTAGCGCCAAACAGCACGTGCAAAACAAACAAATCAAGTACGCTATTTTAATGTCGCAAACGTTTTAAGTTTTACATTTGTTTCACTTTAGATAATCTTTATTTCGCTTGAAAAATTATAGAGTGAAACAAAATAAACAAAGTTTTATCAACGTTTTCAAAACTCGTTATTCATTTCACGACAGGGGCGGAGCCATATTTAACGAAGTACGTGTGACGTCACACGCACTCGTTACTGCATTTGAAATAAAATTGAGCGATTATTTCATACTATTTCACGTAAAAAGTGCATCAAGCTCGCTTTGAGGCTTTGCCTTTTTCATATTAGATCTACAATAAAAATTTACACTAGGATGAAATTTTCTTAAAATGAACCAACTTTATCAAATGACAGAAAAAAAGGTGACAAAAAAGGATACCACTTGACCACGGCACGAGCTGATAAAAAAATTTTACGAGCTGACCACAGGACGAATTGATTTGAGATCGAAACGTCAGTGGGGCGAATCGTTATAAGATTTAGCACTTTAGACAATCGGTCCTGTATTTTACGGTAATGTTTGGATATTGAGACACTTTTGTTTTGAATAATTAACAAATAATCCGCCAGAACTATAAATGATTTATGTCATTTTAAGAAAAATACCTGAGGCTTTGATGTCATTTTTTCCGAAATGTTGTTGTTGTTGTGAATTCGTCTATCTTCTTCAATAAAGTGAAATGTTCGTACAACCTTAGAATAAAATATTTCTTAAAGGTCTTTTTACAAGTTGCTTAATTAATGACAGAATTAGAAGAAACACTTTTTGTTGTTTAATCATTCCCATCATGGCTTATTATGATTTAAGAATTCTTTTTTAATTCGAAACTAATTGAAGGCTGCTGCAGAAGCAAGTGACAGATGTCGCGCAACGTAGAAAAACACGCTGGCAGACTGAATAGATTGTGGTTGCAACGTTTAGATGAAGGTAATTCATAGTAATAGTAACCAAAAAAAAATCTAACAGGATTATGATACACATACAAAAAGGGCATTATTTTTTTGCAACTAAACATCAGTTCGTCACAAGTCAACTCGACCCTATATATATATGTAAATATGTCTGGTGTGTTTTGAAACTTAACCTTAATATAAAAATTTTAAAAAGTATTCAGAGGATATATTAAAATTGATACAGGTTCGTTTTTTAATCTTCGTTCTTTGCATTAATTTAGTTTGTTTCTTTTAAAATTGATTTTTATTTGTTTGAGTCGTCAGACCATTTTTAGTTTGTTTCTTTTAAAATTGATTTTGTGTCGCCTCTAAGGAGTAGTGGCAACATATAGGGATCACTTCTCCGTCGTCTGTCTGTCCGTCTGTCTGTCCGTCCGAGCAAACATTTTGGGTTTAGAGGCTATATAACAGTAAAGAGAACAAAAGAGAACAATAGGTTTATTCTGTGATCAAATGGTTTCGGGGCAAGTAGCCCTTAAGAAAACAAAGAAAATAGCCCCTAAAGCCAAAATGTTGGAATGTCCGTCTGTCCGTCCGTCACAAAACTTGTCCGGACTACTCCTCATAAACTACTGGTGCAATTTCATCCAAACTTTACAGGAATGATCAGTATCAAGTCTAGTTGTGCATATTGTCAGCATTTTCCGGTTCAATGATTTTTGTAAGAGTTATGGCCCTTTAATAATTTTTATTTTTAAAGTTTGTCCGGACTACTTCTCTTATACCACTAATGCAATTTCAATGAAACTTTACAGGATTGATCTGTAGCCCAAGTACTTGCGCATATTGCACGGGTTTTCCGGTTGAATGATTTTTGGCCGAGTTATGGCCCTTTGATAAAAAGGTGTTTTTTTCTGTGTGTTGCCAGATACACAAAAGCTTGTCCAGACTACTCCTCATAAACTACTGGTGCAATTTTATCCAAACTTTACAGGAATGATCAGTACCAAATCTAGTTGCGCACTGTCTGTCTGTCCGTCTGTCACAAAACTTGTCCCCACTACTCCTCATAAACTATTGGGGGCAATTTCATCCTAACTTTACAGGAATCATGTCGCCACTACTCCGATCACTTCTCCGTCTGTCACAAAACTTGTCCCAACATGAAATTGGCCATCATGAGGCGACACATGTGATAACAGATCGCCCATGTTATTTGTTTGAGTCGTCAGACCAAACAAATAATTGTAGCGAAATTTCAGACCCTGATAAACTTATTTGCAAAAACCGAAAGTAGTCTGAACTCCTCGAAGCGTTTACTTCCCTTTATATCTACAATAACGCCAAAAAATTAAGGGAGATCAATGCGTAAAGGTAAAGATTGTCAGATGACAGGGGCATTAATTTTCAAGCCTTTACGGGAAAGAAAAAATAGTTCCCAATTGGTCGAAGATTTCTAATATTGTGTAATTCTTTACAGATATACATGCTTATATTAAACTCCATGATTATTATATACATCCATGTTAAACAACAGGTTTACCGTGAACAAAATATCTCGAAATTTATAAGGTTTACAAACCCTAATAAAAAATTTAGAATAATGTGGCTTTCTTTAGGTTGTTAACTTCCCCGCAGTTAAGAGGTTTACACAGTGACACTCGGTTAGGAAGCAAGAGGTCTGGAGTTCAAATCCAAGTTAAGGCAACTTATGTTGTTTTCTTTTGCTTTTTTTTTCTTTCTTTTTTTTGTAAATTGTTTAAGCCAAATAAACATTACAATTAGCCTTATAGCCAATTTACTACAGTTACAACACAGGAAACAGCATTGGTGGCTCTATACAAAAACAAATTGTTTATAATCTCAGAACCTTCACCTTTCTGACATTCTGAGACCCAAACAAAGTCGGCTCCATCTGTGCTTTGATTTTTTTAAAGTCATAGTCTACATTTCTTTTACCTTTATTGGAATAAATTTGCTATTTTTCCATTTGGGACATTTTTGTCTATGACCTTGTTAATTTGCCTTTGGGCTTTTTTGCCTGCCCCTGCCCCCCACCCCCCAGCTGGGCTCTAAATCTAATGTTAATCGGAAATACCCCAAAATCTTGGTGATTGCAAATCTCTGTTTCATGATAAAGTAACTATACAATTACAGTACTCATAATTCTATTTCAGAAAATGCAGAAAAGAATCCAACAAGACCAGGCCTGGTATGTATTGCTGATAATTCTTCAATCATTCTGCGAAACATTTTGGGGTTGACCAAAGTTTTAAAATAGAAATAATTTGCATTGTCACTATGATTCATGAGAAAACAAGAATGTAAATTTTAAAGGATCACTGATTCTAATATGTAGCTTAAAAAAAAGATTTAAAGAAGTTCAAAAGATTAAGTCATGAAACTAGTGACTAGAAATGTCATAGGTTCAGACAGAAGCAATCCAAAGATAGCTAATTTAATAAATCTATTTTATAGCAAGATAACAAGTTAACATTTTGGAGACAGCTCTTCTTTTTGGAGAAACTGATTGACACCTTTGCTCCTGTCCATACTGTTGGCTACCAAATTAGAGTTATGGACAGGTCCAAAAATTAGAGCCAGTGATTTTTTTTTCCAATTTGATACATGTATGTTATTGTTTATTTCAGGGATCCTTACATACAGCTGAGCAGGTGAAAAAGTGGATGCCAAGTATTAAGAAAGATATTGATTTCTACTTGAAGGTAATATTGATAAGTATCATTTTGACTTTAATTTCCATTTATGTTAAAATGTTTAAAGCTATCTGATTATTCTCAGAGTATCTCTGATGAAATATTTAATAAAGATTACTATCAATAAAATTATGTTGTTTTCATAACCATCGTTTCTTGAAAGATTTGTAAGATACAAAGTTTATGAAATTTGATATACATTGTACATGAATATGAATAGAATAAATGTTTCAAAACAAAATATTCCACTGCTGTTTTAAGTAAGTTTGGAAATGATTTCATGCATCCCCCACTCAATTTCAGTACTGATTTTTTTTCATTCTAGGTATTCAGTAGACATTTTAATCACAATATAAACAATAGTTTAAAAATCCACAGACAGCGAATATTCAGCTTTATATGCTTCAATGTCTGATATTAAAGAATTTCCAGAATACAATTTATATAAAGCGCTAACAGATATTTTTTGTTCATTTTAGAAATAATTTCTACTTTCAGCAATCACAAGTCGGCTGTTATCCTGAGGGGAAAATCTCCGAGTTCTCTGAGAAGATTGAAAGTTTAACAAAGGAGTATAAGGCTTATCTACGTAAATACAGAACGCTTGGTGGAGATAGAGATAGTACACCCTGGTCTGATCAACCATACTCGAGAAAACACAAATTTACAGAAGGTAATTTTAATTCAATTACAGTAATCCCTGTATTAATTAAACTACAGTACAGTCATTCAGTCTGTATCTATATACAGACCACATATTTATATATGGACCACATGAAAAAATACCTGTCTGCCAAAGCCAACATTTTCTTTATCTCATTTTGATATGAAGTTAAGAATACCATCATTCGCCATAAATCATCTTATTGAGTTTTCATATTGGCATATGAGCCGTGTCGCGACAAAACCAACATAGTGCGTTTGCTACCAGCATGGATCCAGACCAGCCTGTGCATCCGTCCAGTCTGATCAGGATCCATGCTATTCGCTGTCAGTTTCTCCACTTGTAATAAAGTTGGTAAGCGAACAGCATAGATCAGACTGCGCAGATGCACAGGCTGGTCTGGATCCATGCTGGTTGCAAACCCACTATGTTGGTTTTGTCGTGACACGGCTCATATACACTGAGAGGATGTTCTAACTAGACCTTTGGTTAATCAGCTATATTTTTTTAATGTATTGATCAATTTAGGTTATATTTCGGATATTTATTACTACACATAAGATGCATACTTCTGTAGAATTTTATTCAAATCACATTTCGATAAAATGTCAAACTTAACAGAAAAAAACAGTCTTATAAAAAGTCAAAGTCGCAAAATGGCGGCAAAATAACAATGTGAAAAGTCACTCAACAATATCACTTAACTGTCCTGGTAAAACTCTCTGGTTTAATATTTGGTGTGACCACCTCTAGCCTTCAGTAAGTGAGCACATCGTTGTCTCATCGGCATAACATAGTTTGAAATAGTCTGCTGAGGAATGTTGGCCCATTCTTGGATCAGCATCTGCTCTAACTGAACAAGATTTGCGGGCGGATTCGGTCCGTTCAGAATACGGCGGCCAAGTTCATCCCACAAATGCTCAATGGGGTTCATGTCCGGGGATTTAGACGGCCATGGAAGAACTCTCACTTGTTGCTGTCGTAGAAGCCTCTCCGTGGTCGCAGCTGTGTGCGGGGTCGCCCCATCCTGCATCAGAACCATACCTCGCCCACCGGCACGCAGGTGAGGAATGGCCTCCGGAATCAGAATCTCCTGTTGATATCTCAAAGCGTTGAGATTACCACGGATGACTACGAGGTTGGTCTTAGTATGAAAGGAAATCCCAGCCCAAACAATCACCGATCCCCCACCGTAGTGGTCACGCTCGTGAACGCAGCTGTCGTTTAAACGCTCGCCTCGACGCGCATCCTGCCGTCACTGTTTTTCAAGTTGAAACGGCTTTCGTCTGTGAATAAGACGTTGGCCCATTCAGCACGAGTCATTCTCTGGTGACGGCGGGCCCATTTCTCACGTCTTCGGCGATGTACGTCGGTAAGTACAAGGCCACGAAACGGCCTCCTTGCTCTTATACCATGATCACGGAGGCGGTTAAGTACCGTTTTCTGGCTTATTGATCTGTTATGAGTGCCTATCGTCTGCCTGGCGGTTGAAGCTGCAGTTCTAAAACGGTTGTTAAGGTGATCAGCAACAATCTGTGCATCTTGTGCTGGAGTTGTCACTTTTCTGCGAGGTTGCCTGCGCTCATCTTCAACACAACCTGTGCGCTGGAACTTGGTGAAGAGGTTGGTGATAGTAGAGACATGCCTGCCAAAAATTCGAGCAACCTGCAGAGAGAACAGAAGACATGCAACTTCATATCATATCTGTACATTTTTCTAAGCTATAAATGCTAAAATAATTTGATTAAATATTGTTATTTACAATAAATTATTTCACGAAGAATGATTTAATACCATATTTAGATGAACAGAATATTTTAATGATGAATACCTGTACTCGGGATGAGCCAGCCTGTAACATGCCAATTGCGCGAGCGCGTTCTGCATTGTTCATACGCGGCATTTCAGCAGTTCTATCACTAAAATGTTTTTTTGGTATGATTATTGCTATAGAATACTGATTTGATAAGAAAAAATCGATTTTGAGCACTGAATTCACAAAATCTTGTGCATAATTATAAAACTACACATGAAAGCACGTGCAAATTGGAATATCGTCACGGTCGATGATTTTCATGATTTTTAAAAAGCATTGGCCATGTAATTAATTAATGCAAATAATAAAGTCCATACCTTTTACCATTATTGAATAATTTTAATTTTAAAAAAGTCTAGTTAGAACATCCTTTCAGTGTATATTTGACTTCACATGCCAGTTACATTCTAATTTGTGAAAGTGGCTACAGTCACTGTCATCTCTGTAGGATGATTTTGCCTAGCCTGAATTACTTTTTCCATGCTGATTCCTTATTGTGCTATGAGGGCAGATTGCTTGTTTAATATTGGTCTTAATGAAATTCTAATGACATCTTGTGTTAGATCATATATAGAGTTATTTGTTTACAAATTAATATGTTAAACAATGATCATGTATATTTCTGATTCAGATGCAGCATCAGAGTGTGATAAAGAACTCCCAAAAAAATCACCTAAAGTTTCAGGAAACCAGGATAAATCAGAAAAAAATGCATTTATTCCTATATCACTACCTATCATGGACAATGATGATTGTAACGAAGATATTTATACATACAGCATCGTGAACATGGCAAAACCTGTGGAAATTGACATTGAAGAAAACAATCAGCCATTACAATTTAATTGGAACAAATATAAGGCTTTAGAATATCGCAATGATGGAGATGATAACAAATGTATAAGCTCTGAAAATCAAAATGATCATGAATCTAACAGTTGTCTGTGTGTGACAAATGATTCAAGTGGCTGTTTAAAGTATTCAGAGAAGTGTCCTAATACATGTACATACTGCTCTGGGGTTTGTCTGAAGAATGTGTGTAACTGTCCTGTTGGAAATCAGTTTCAAGTGATAGATGATGATGTACGTAGAAAACGTTGGAATGATAACTTATCAAATAATAAGATTCCATCAAAATCTGATGACTCTTTACAACTTCAAGTAAATTCAGGTCAAACTTCTGCAGGGCGAAGTAGTATTTTAAACAGTGTCAATTTACAGGGGTCAGAAATATTTTCTGAGAATAATTCAGCAAGTAAAAATGTGGGAAACATGCTTAATCTGCCATATTCAGACTCATCAAGTGAAGACGACACCTGAGAGTTTAATATACTCAAATCTTGTCAATGCTTTCTCATCGAGGGACCATTGGTTTGATTACAGTTTTGTTAGTTATAAACATGTTGCACCGTGAAAAAAGTATCAATCCTACTATGAATCGGACGCGACATGGAAAATTTGTTCTTCAACCAGCAGATTTCAGAAGATAGGAGGCTACAATATGGAACATGAGAATTATTCATTTGTATTATTTTGGATATTCAAGATTCATTTTACCTTTTACCAAACAATTTCATACATTGATAAAAGAGACCATGAAAAAAGTCCTAGTGCATATATGTCTGTGGACACTAATGTAAGAAGTCATTGCACAGGCTTTTTTTTTGGAGGCACAGGGGCAAGGTTTCAAGGAAATGGGGGTGGGTGTAAAATTTTGCAATTTTCATGTTTGCTGCATCAAAAGCTACTGTATTTAAGAGTCTTCATAAACAAGAAAAAAAGATAACAAGTAAATGTGACATTTTAACAATTTATTAAACTATTATCATAAAACTAGGAAAACAACACAATAAAAATAAAACATTAATAAGCAATATATACATTAAATGATAACAATGAAAGAAAAAAAAAACAATATATATATATTAACCATTTATCTTCACAGTCGCTCCTCACAATTTAAAACAAACAAGTTCTTTCCTTATTTACATATTAACACTTTCATTTTCACACTGTCACTAATCCTGTATTTACATTTTTACAGTTCGGTCCTTCTAGGTTTTTCCTTGTACCATTTTTTTCCACCCTCTCACTAAAATCCACTGCCTCTAGGGGAGGGCAGTCCATGCTCACCATCATCAATGCATGGAGGAAAGTGGATTTCAGTGAGGCACGGTTCTCTGACTTTATTTTTTTCATAGAGCTGAAGCCCCTCTTTCAGTCTGAAATAGAATATACTTCCAGGTTATGCATTTTTTTCAACATAGTTTCTACATGTAAATTACTAAGATCCAAATATAGAGAGAAATATAAAAAAATTGTTCTTATTTTAAAGGAACTATTTAAAGATTGTTTTTAAATTAAATAACAGCCCATAAAGATTCAAATGATATAATGATTTACAGTATCACGTAGTGCTGGAACCATCTTTTGTTCATCAGATTTATGTCAATCAAGCAAACAAACAAATTATATAAAAGTAGGTTTTGGGAAATGCAGAGTATAAAGTCTGTTAAATTTTTATATGTTTATTTCTGTTAGCGCTTTCAATGTTTTTACATATCTTCAGACAGTAACGTATAATATAATCATAACAAATATAGCAATGACGTAACGTTATAAAAGTGCGCTATGGCATGGAAATAGTCCTATCCTTATCTTTTTTATCTTTGAAAAAGATTTTACCATTCTTTTACCAAACATCACAAACCAGAGCTTTCCTTTTCTTCTTAATACTCATTATAACTCTGGGACACTGTGGTAAGCTCTTGCCTGTTTCAGGTCAAAGATTTGAATATTTCCAATGACATGGAAATACGTAGTCCTGTACATAAATTTGTCTTTAAATTGAACATAGATGGTTTTACTCCATCTTTATATGGAATCACACCATTATTGTATCCTTGTGAAGATATTTTACTAACTCGTGTTTCATAATTTAACCATTTTGAAACTTCAACATAATAATTATGTTTGCTGTGTTTTTACTGAATCAGCAGTATCCTTAGCATTATAATATATATATATATATATATATATATATATATATATATATATATATATATATATATGTATATATATATATATATATATATATATAAAATGATGTAAGAGCATTAGGTTTTAAAGATATCTTATAATGTCACTTATACAGGCATTTGGTCTTTTCATCATATAGTCCTTACTTGATGAGTAACTCTTTTATATGAACTAAGTTTCTGGAAAGATATTAAGGTACAAGTTGGACAAGATTGTCATCTATATCTATTTCACAGTTCACTCCTGTGTATCCTTTACTTTATTGAAGTCATCTATATCTATTTCACAATTCGCTCCTGTGTATCCTTTACTTTATTGAAGTAAAAGCATTATTTGATCTTTTTGATTAAACAACTTACTTTAGCACACTTGTCACACCTTTCTTTTCTGGCAAGGAATCTCTTTTATTCTAAACAATTTATACAATAAGTTTTCTCTCATATGAGCACCAAGTGTTTAAGATAAGGTATTGTGATCACCCACTGTCCGTTGCTTTAAACTACATTAGAAGTCACATGTTCTTCTTATCCCACTTCATCTGAGACTTTTGGAACTCCATTAATTGGTTAGTTCTAAGTATTTTCCTCATTTATAGCTGAGTGACCAGGATCCAACCCAAATTCAAATTCTTCAAAAGGCAAGTCATCGTCCTCAATATCAAAGTCTCCAGTTCTAACTTGTTTCAGGTTATAGGTATGAATATTTCCAATGGCATGGAAATAGTCCTGTCCTTAAATTCATCTTGAAATTGAACATAATTATACTGTACTCCACCTTTATTTATATATATAAAAAAACATGTAAGAGCATGAGGTTGTAAAGATATCTTATAATGTCACTTATACAGGCATTTGGTCTTTTCATCATATAGTCCTTACTTGATGAGTAACTCTTTCACATGTACCAAGTTTCATAAAAGATATGAAGGTACAAATTGGACAAGATTGTCGTCTATATTGATTTCACAGTTTGCTCCTGTGAATCCATTTCTTTATTGAAGTAAAGCATAATTTGATCTATTTGTTCAGATACCGTCATTTAAATTATCAGGCCTTTCTTTTCTGACAAGGAATCTCTTTCACACCTTATTCTAATAAGTTTTCTCTCATCTGAGCACCAAGTGTTTAAGATAAGGTATTGTGTTCACCCACTGTCTGTTGTCTTTAAACAACATCTCCTTTACTACTGGGTCCATATCATAACTCCATATGGTTGTTTATTTGGTGGCTCTGTTTCATAGTTGTTAAAAAAAACTCCATTCCATGCAAAAGAAAGAAAACTCCTCTTGTTTAAGAAGTCATTTGAATGTATGATTGTGTTTATAATATTTCAGTCAAAGCTGATGTTTATGGCTGTTGTATAACAGCAAATAAGATTGGGTTAATGATGATGTTAGTGTGGTAACTTGTTCAACCCTATTAGTTCTAACAATGAGCATAAGTCCTTGGCTACAGTTGGTATCATCTGTTTTCCATAGTTGTTTTTTTCTTATAACAGCACATTTTCTTTTGCATCCCTTAATTTCTTTTTAAAAGGTGTTGATGCCATTAAATATACAAAAAAATATATAATAATATTATTTAAAAAATAACAAGTAAAAGAATCATAGCAGAGTGAATTCCTAATAGATCTGTAATGTCTGATTATGAAGCAATGTTACCATTGTTTGCTTACATAACATTCATTTCACTTCAAATGTCTTCAGTTAACTCACTGTCACACTTTGGTTCAGCTTTTGCATGCAAGTTGGTATCTTCAGAGCTACTGAAGGGAATGGATTGAAACTCAACACACTTGTTGTCAATGATTAACACATAAAGGGCATATAATATCCTTTTTACTGTTAAACACCTTATACTGTCTAGCACTGAGAATAGTCGAGAGGGTTGCTGAAATATGATAAACAGATTAGAAGTCACATGTTCTTCTTGTCCCACTTCATCTGAGACTTTTGGAACTCCATTAATTGGTTTGTCCTAAGTATTTTCCTCATTTATAGCTGAGTGACCAGGATATAACCCAAATTCAAATTCTTCAAAAGGCAAGTCATCGTCCTCAATATCAAAGTCTCCAGTTCTGACTTGTTTCAGGTTATAGGTATGATTATTTCCAATGGCATGGAAATAGTCCTGTCCTTAAATTCATCTTGAAATTAAACATAATTATACTATACTCCACCTTTATTTGGAATCGCAACACCATTGTGTCCTTGTGAATTTTTTTTTAACTATTAGATCTACTCTTGTTCTGTAACCAAAGGACTGTTTAATCATTTGAATCTTCAACACTGTGGTAAGGTTTTTCAGTTTAAGGTTATAGCTTAGAATACTTCCAATGGCATGGAAATAGTCCTAATCCTTATCTTTTTTATCCTTGAAAAAGATTATACCATTCTTTTACCAAACATCACAAGCCAAATCTTCCCTTTTCTTCTTAATACTTATTAAAACTCTGAAACACTGTGGTAAGTTCTTACCTGTTTCAGGTCAAAGATTTGTATATTTCCAATGACATGGAAATATGTTGACCTGTACCTAAATTTAAATTTAAATTGAACTTCAACATATATTTTACTCCATCTGTATATGGAATCACACCATTATTGTACTAGTATCCTTGTGAAGATATTTTACTAACCTGTATTTCATTACCTAAGCATTTTGAAACTTCAACATAATAATTATGTTTGCTGTGTTTTTACTAAATCAACAGTATCCTTAGCATCATAATATATATATATATATAAAATGATGTAAGAGCATTAGGTTTTAAAGATATCTTATAATGTCACTTATACAGGCATTTGGTCTTTTCATCATATAGTCCTTACTTGATGAGTAACTCTTTTATATGTACTAAGTTTCATAAAAGATATAAAGGTACAAATTGGACAAGATTGTCGTCTATATTAATTTCACAGTTTGCTCCTGTGAATCCATTTCTTTATTGAAGTAAAAGCATAATTTGATCTATTTGTTCAGATACCGTCATTTAATTTATCAGGCCTTTCTTTTCTGACAAGGAATCTCTTTCACACCTTATTCTCATAAGTTTTCTCTCATCTGAGCACCAAGTGTTTAAGATAAGGTATTGTGTTCACCCACTGTCTGTTATCTTTAAACAACATCTCCTTTACTACTGGGTCCATATCATAACTCCATATGGTTGTTTATTTGGTGGCTCTGTTTCATAGTTGTTAAAAAAAACTTAAAGAAGTCATTTGAATGTATGATTGTGTATATAATATTTCAGTCAAAGCTGATGTTTATGGCTGTTGTATAATAGCAAATAAGATTTGGTTAATGATGATGTTAGTGTGGTAACTTGTTCAACCCTATTTGATCTAACAATTAGCATAAGTCCTTGGCTACAGTTGGTATCATCTGTTTTCCATAGTTGTTTTTAGCTCACCTGTCACAGTGACAGGGTGAGCTTTTGTGATCGCTTTTCGTCCGGCCGTCGTCAGTCCGTTGTCCGTCCGTCCGTAAACTTTTACTTTAAATGACATCTCCTCATAAACCACTAAGCCAATTTCATCCAAACTTCACAGGAATGTTCCTTTGGTGGTCACCTTTAAAAATTGTTCAAAGAATTCCATGCAGAACTCTGGTTGCCATGGCAACCGAAAGAAAAAACTTTAAATATCTTCTTTTAAAAAACCGTAAGAGCTAGAGCTTAGATATTTGGCATGAAACATCTTCTGGTGAGTGTCTACCAAGTTTTTTCAAATAAATGCCCTGGGGTCAAAATTGGCCCCGCCCCAGGGGGTCTTTGATTATCCCTATATGCATATAGTAAAAACTTATAAAATCTTCTTTTAAAGAACCCAAAGAGCTAGAGCTAAGATATTTAGCATGAAACATCTTCTAATGAGTGTCTACCAAGTTTGTTCAAATTAAAGCCCAGGGGTCAAAATTGGCCCCGCCCCAGGGGATCATTGATTTTCCCTATATGCATATAGTAAAAACCTAAAAAATCTTCTTATAAAGAACCCAAAGAGCTAGAGCTTAGATATTTAGCATGAAACATCTTCTAATGAGTGTCTACCAAGTTTGTTCAAATAAAAGCCCCGGGGTCAAAATTGGCCCCGCCCCAGGGGTTCATTGATTTTCCCTATATGCATATAGTAAAAACTTAAAAAATCTTCTTTTAAAGAACTCAAAGAGCGAGAGCTAAGATATTTAGTATGAAACATCTTCCAGTGAGTGTCTACCAAATTTGTTCAGATAAAAGCCCTGGGGTCAAAATTGGCCCCGCCCCGGGGGTCATTGATTTTCCTTACATCTGTATAGCAAACACTTAAAAATCATCTTTGATAAAACCCAAATAGCTAGAGTTTAGATATTAAGCATGAAACATCTTCTAGTAAGTGTCTACAAAGTTTGTTCAAATGAAAGCCCTGGGGTCAAAATTGGCCCCGCCCCAGGGGTGTCATTTATTAACTATATGTGTATAGTAAAAACTTAAAAAATCTGCTTTTAAGAAACCCAATGAGCTAGAGCTTAGATGTTTAGCATGAAACATCTTCTTATGGGTGTCTACCAAGTTTGTTCAAATAAAAGCCCTTGGGTTAAAATTGGCCCTGCCGTTGGGGGTGGGGGGGTGGCTATATACAGGTGAGCGACTTCAGGGCCATCATGGCCCTCTTGTTTTCTAATAACAGCGCATTTTCTTTTGCATCCCTTACTTTCTTTTTAAAAGGTGTTGATTCCATTAAATATACAAAAATAAATATACAATAATATTATTTAAAAAATAACAAGTTAAAGAATTAATCATAGCAGAGTGAATTCCTAATAGATCTGTAATGTCTGATTATGAAGCAATGTTACGATTGTTTGCTTACATAATATTCATTTCACTTCAAATTTCTTCAGTTAACTCACTGTCACACTTTGGTTCAGTTTTTGCATGCAAGTTGGTATCTTCAGAGCTACTGAAGGGAATGGGTTGAAACTCTGATACTTGTTGTCAATGATTAACATATAAATGGCATATAATATTCTTTTTACTGTTAAACACTTTATACTGTCTAGCACTGAGAATAGACGAGGGTGCTGTTAAATGGACAGCTCTTGTTGATTTTCTTATGTTGTAAATCATGTTTGCCAGTTGTTTACAGTTATTTTTGTCCAACTTTAATATTCTTTATCTTCCCTAAGGTGTTGTCTTAGATGCAAAATGTCTGCAACCAAATCAGTTTAACAATAATTTGTTGATTTTTTATGCTCCCCAAAAAATTTTTGGGGAGCATATAGTAGTTGGTTTGTCTGTCCGAACGTAGTCGTCCCAAAGTCATGTCCGGCCCATAACTTCGTTATTTGAAGTCTGATTTTACAAATATTTCGCAGAAATGATCACCATATTAAGACAACGTGTCGTGCGCAACAATTGGGTCGCTTCCTTGAAGGTCAAGTGCAACATTTGGTTTGTTACCTTGAAGGTCAAGGTCACTGCATGACCTTGCACCAAAATCGTGTCCGGCCCATAACTTCGTTATTTCAAGTCAGATTTTACAATTATTTCACAGAAATGATCACCGTATTAAGACGAGGTGTCGCACACAACATTTGGGTTGCTTTTACACTTTGAACTTTGCTGTGACATTACTCTGACACTACAAGAGGTATACCTTCCTGTGTCCAAAACCTATTCAGGGAGCATCATCCGGTTCAACTGGCTCTTGTTTTCTTCATCTTTATTGCCCTGGTTTAACTTTTTTTGTCTTACTTCAAATGGATGCCATTTTCTTGAATGAGAAAGGAAGACTAAAACATTGGAAATATAATTGAAAAGAATAATTATTATTAGTAATAATTATTATACCCCCGCACAACAAAGTTGTAAGGGGGGTATACAGGAATCAGCTTGTCCGTCTGGCTGTCCTTCAATTTTTTTTCTTAACCGCCCAATAACTAACGAATCCTTTGACCCACAGAATTTATATTTGGCATGGAGGTTAGTCATGATTAGAAGATGACCCCTATTGATTTAAGGTCAAGGTCACAGGGGCCTTGACTTCAAAATGCTTGTCCACCAAATAACTTAAGATTCCTTCGACCCACAGTCTTCATATTTTACTTGCCGGTTAGTCATGATTAGAAGATGACCTCTATTTATTTTGAGGTCACCAGGTCAAAGGTCAAGGTCACAGGGGCCTTGACTTCAAATGCTTGTCCGCCCAGTAACTTAAGATACCTTTTACCCACAGTCTTCATATTTGGCATGGAGGTTAGTCATGATTGGTAAATGACCCCTATTGATTTTGAGGTCAAAGGTCACAGGGACCTTAACTTCAAAATGCTTTCCTGCCCAATAACTTAAGATTCCTTTGACCCACAGTCTTCATATTTGGCATGAAGGTTAGTCATGATTAGTAGATGACCGGACCCCTATTGATTTTGAGGTCTCCAGGTCAAAGGTCAAGGTCACAGGGGCCTTGACTTCAAAAGGCTTGTCCGTCCAATTACTTAAGAATCCTTTGACCCACAGTCTTCATATTTGGCATGGAGGTTAGTCACGATTAGTAGAGGACCCCTATTGATTTTAAGGTCAAAGGTCAAGGTCACAGGGGCCTTGACTTCAAAAAGCTTTTCTGCCCAATAACTTAAGAATCCTTTGACCCACAGTCTTCATATTTGGCATGGAGGATTATCATGACCATTAGGTGACCCCTATTGATTTTGAAGTCACTTGGTTTAACGGTCACAGGGACCTTGACTAAAAAAAGCTTCTCCGCTCAATTGCTTAAGAAGGCTTTGGTCAACAGTCTTCATTTTTGGTATTGAGGTTGTTTATAACTAGTAGATGACCCCTTTTGATTTTTAGGTGACTGTCAAAGGTCAAGGTCACAGGGATTTTACCATAATAAGCCCGTCTGCTCAAATGCTTAAGAATGCCTGTCCACAGTGTATTGATTTTAACATTTCACATTTGAAGCATGTAGAAAACATAACTTAGCAATGCACTGGCTTAGTAACCTCAGATTTTGCAGGGAGGTTGTCTTTGAGCTCTTAATGGTCACTGTTTATTCTGACAAAGTGGTATACGAGGATATTCACGCCATGACAGTGGCAGTTCTAGTTTTGTATTTAATCTCCACAATATATTCGGATAGCAAATAAATATTTCATCAAAAACAATACATTGTCACAACAAAACAAATTTACATCATTGAGCAAAATAATGGTTCTGTGCTCTTGACCAAAAAAAAAAAAAAACAGAAAAAAATACATTTTCTATATCCTGATAACTTCTTTGAATGACCTTAATTTACTGCTTTGTCATTTCTTTAAGTCTTATGTTTCTAATGGACTTGATTGCCATATGTCTGTGCATGTACTGAATTGTCTTGCTTTTCCCCCGATACAATTCACACATTTCTTTAAACAGATTTTGGGGCGTCTGTGGTCGAGTGGTTAAGGTTGTTGACTTCAAACCACTTGCCCCTCACTGCTGTGCATGCGAATCCCTACAGCAACTTTGGATTCTTTCATGTGAGGAAGCTATCCAGCTAGCTTACGAAACGTCGGTGGTTCTACTCGGGCGACCGTTCGTAGGTTGTTGACTTTAAACCACTTGCCCCTCACTGCTGTGCATGCGAATCCCTACAGCGACTTTGGATTCTTTCATGTGAGGAAGCTATCCAGCTAGCTTACGAAACGTCGGTGGTTCTACGCAGGCGACCGTTCGTGCCTGAGGTAATGCAAGGAAGGGCACCTGAGGTCTTCCTCCACCAGTAAAGCTGGAACGTCGCCTAATAACCCCCCCCCCCCCCAAAAAAAAAAAAAAAAAAAAAAACAACAACAACAAAAACAGCAGAAGTAAAAAAAAAAGGAGAGAGATGAAACTGCTGTAACCGTTAAGCAAGAATCAAAATTAATGAATGTGAAGGTTAGATGAAGGTCATCACATATATCTATATAATTTAAGCAGATTAGCAAGGAAATATTGATATGTATATATAGGGAGGGGTGGGGATAAAACTGGGGATTGAACTATTCATGCAGTCCATACCAAAGAAAGTCCTGAAAAAATTTTTATGTTCATGAATTTGTATGCTCCCAAAATTTTGCCTCCTCATCACTTTTTAAATGTTTTCAACTTTACAATGTTGTTAAAAAAATTTGTTTTCCAAGGGACAATCCATTCATTTGTGTCCTCTTTAGATGTGCTTACAGGTGGACATTTCATTCCATGTTGCATTGCCTGTTGTTATTTCAAACATGTTACTATTTCATGTTCAGTGAACATATTTAACATACTTGGCAAGCAAATACAATATTGCCAATTGTGATGAAGTGAACAAAAACAAGCAGACCACTGAAGTTGCCCATTTTAGAAAGAATGCAAACACAACAAAGCTTTCTTTCACTTGCTGTTGTTCAGAATATTCTTTCTCAATACACGTTGCAACTCTGATATTTGCAAAAGTAATGCTTTGTTGCTGAAATATGATAAACAGAGTAGAGGTCACAACTTCTTCTCATCCCTCTTTATCTGAGACTGTTGGAACTCCATTAATTCAAACATTTTTGTTATTTTTTTTTTTTTATTTAAACATTAATGTGCACTTAGTATTTCCTTCATCTATAAGAGTTAGACCAGTAATCCAACCAAAACTCAAATTCTTCAAAGGGCAAATCATCATCCTCAATATCAAAGTCTCCAGTTCTGACTTGTTTCAGGTTATATGTATGAATATTTCTATGGCATGGAAATAGTCCTGTCATTAATTGAAGATATACTTTACTCAACCTTTATAGGGAATCACAACAACATTGTATCCCATTAAAAAGTTTTTATTAATGAACTGTTTAATCATTTTGAATCTTCTACACGGTGGTAAGTTTTTCCTGTTTCAGTTTATAGATAGAATAATATTTCCAATGGCATGAAAATTGTCCTGTCCTCTTTTTTAGCCTCGAAAAAAGTTTTTATCATTCTTTTACCAAACATCACAAACCAAATCTTACCTTTTGCCCTTAACGTTCATTAAAACTTTTGAAACTCTGGAACACTGTGGTAAGTTCAGACCAGTTTCAGGTTATAGATTTGAATATTTCCAATGACATGGAAATACATAGTCCTGTACTTAAATTTATCTTTAAATTGAACATAGATGGTTTTACTCCATCTTTATATGGAATCATACCATTATTGTAGTAACCGCCTCCGTGGTCGAGGGGTTAGAGTCGATGACTTCTAATCCAGTTACCTCTCTGGAGTGGGTTCGATTCCCGGGAGATGCTTTGGTAGTTTAGCGCGGAGGAAGGTAGTCTAGTACTGGTGTAACTCTCCAGGAGCGATGGTTAGGAACATACCCGCCTATATGACTGAAATACTGTTTGAAAAAGGCGTAAAATGAAACAAACAAACAAACAAACAAACCATTATTGTATCCTTGTGAAGATATTTTACCAACCCATGTTCAATAATTTAACCATTTTGAAACTTCTACATATTTATTACATGTATGCTTGCTGTATTTTTACTGAATCAGCAGTATCCTTAGCATTACAATATATATAAAAATAACTTGTAAGAGCATGAGGTTTTAAAATTATCTTATAGTGTCACTTATATAGGCATTTGGTCTTTTCATCATATAGTCCTTATTTGATGAGTAACTCTTTCACATGTACTAAGTTTCTGGAAAGGTATTAAGGTACAAGTTGGACAAGATTGTCATCTATATCTATTTCACAGTTCACTCCTGTGTATCCTTTACTTTATTGAAGTAAAAGCATTATTTGATCTATATATATATATAAAATGATGTAAGAGCATGAGGTTTTAAAGATATCTTATAATGTCACTTATACAGGCATTTGGTCTTTTCATCATTTAGTCCTTACTTGATGAGTAACTCTTTTATATGTACTAAGTTTCACAAAAGATATTAAGGTGCTAGATGGACAAGATATTCACATTTTCTATATCCTTTTAAACATTAAAGTGGCATTTTCACATTGTAATCAAGTGGCACTTTCACATTTGTTATCTCACCTGTCACAAAGTGACAGGGTGAGCTTTTGTGATCGCTTTTCGTCCGGCGTCCGTCCGTAAACTTTTGCTTTAAATGACATATCCTCATAAACCGCTGAGCCAATTTCATCCAAACTTCACAGGAATGTTCCTTTGGTGGTCACCTTTAAAAATTGTTCAAAGAATTTAATTCCATGCAGAACTCTGGTTGCCATGGCAACCGAAAGAAAAATCTTTAAATATCTTCTTTTAGACAACCCTAAGAGCTAGAGCTTAGATATTTGGCATGAAACATCTTCTAGTGAGTGTCTACCAAGTTTGTTCAAATTAAAGCCCTGTGGTCAAAATTGGCCCCACCCCAAGGGGTCATTGATTTTCCCTATATGCATATAGTAAAAACTTAAAAAATCTTCTTTTAAAGAACCCAAAGAGCTAGAGCTACAATATTTGGCATGAAACATCTTCTAGTGAGTGTCTACCAAGTTTGTTCAAATTAAAGCCCTGTGGTCAAAATTGGCCCCACCCCGGGGGGTCATTGATTTTCCCTATATGCATATAGTAAAAACTTAAAAAATCTTCTGTTAAAGAACCATAAGAGCTAGAGCTTAGATATTTGGCATAAAACATCTTCTAGTGAATGTCTACCCGCCCCAGGGGGTCATTGATTTTCCCTATATGCATATAGTAAAAACTTAAAAAATCTTCTTTTAAAAAACTCAAAGAGCTAGAGCTAAGATATTAAGCATGAAACATGTTCTAATGGGTGTCTACCAAGTCTATTCAAATAAACAAATAAAAGCCCTTGGGTAAAAATTGGCCCTGGGGTGGGGGGGGGGCTATATACAGGTGAGCGAACTCAGGGCCATTATGGCCCTCTTGTCTATATTCTTTTAAACAAGTGGCATTTTCACATTTGTCTGTCCTTTTGTTGTCTAAATATACTTCCATCTCCATCGATTTTCAATAATATTTAATCAAATTTTTTTTGGAAATATTATTTTCCACATCTGTTGACCATGTTTGGAAATTTTACTTTTAATACTTAGAAACGACTAGATTTTAGATTATTATAAAGCATAATTTGATCTTTCCTCACATTTTATTTCAGGTAAACAGATTCTGTGCATAACTTTTAAGAATGTTGCATCTGTTTAAGGCCAAACTAATGGCACTGTAAAAATGCTTTGTTGATTTTGTTTTCAATAAAAGAAAATAAGAACAACCGACAAAACTTGTGTAATTTCTACACCCACAAATGTCCTGTATTGGAAATGGAAAGTGATGGGAAATTGTTGCTAGGAAAGAGAGAGTCATTTAAGAAAGAAACAAAAAATTGGTCTTTATAGATAGCTAGGAGGTCTTTTTATACCCCCAAAAAACGAAGTTGGGGAGGGGGGGGGGTATATAGGAGTCACCCGGTGGTCGGTCAAGCGGTCCTTTGCATTTTCCTTGTCCGGAGCATAACTTGAAAACTAATGGTCCGAAGTTAATATAACTTTATACAATGGTCAAGCACATTGAGAGGAAGTGCAGTGCACAAGAACCATAACTCCATCTTGACTAATTATATAGTTATAGCCCTTTGTTACTTTTCCTTGTCCGGAGCATAACTTGAAAACTACTGGTTGGAATTCCAAACAACTTCATACAATTGTCAAGCACATTGAGAGGAAGTGCAGTGCACAAGAACCATAACTCCATCATGACTAATTATAGAGTTACTGCCCTTTGTTACTTTCCTTGTCCAGAGCATAACGTGAAAACTACTGATTGGAATTCAAAACAACTTCATACAATTGTCAAGCACAATAAGGGGAAGTGCAGTGCACAAGAACCATGCCTTCATCTTGACTAATTACATAGTTATTTACATAGTTATTGCCCTTTGTTACTTTTCCATTGCTTTTTTATCTGGAGCATAACTTGAAGACAAATTGTTGGAATTCAATATAATTTCATACAATGGTTACGCACAGTTAGAGGATGTGCAGTGCACAAGAACAATAAGTCCATCTTGACTAATTACAGAGTTATAGCCCTTTGTTACTTTTCCTTGTCTGGACCATTACTTGAAAACTATTGGTTGGAATTCAATACAACTTCATACAATTGTCAAGCACATTAAGAGGAAGTGCAGTGCACAATAACCATAACACCATTTTGACAAATTACAGAGTTATTGCCCCTTGATACTACCTTGTCCAGAGCATAACTTAAAACATACTGGTTGGAATTCCAAAAATCTTCATACAATGATCAAGCACAATAAGAGGAAGTGCAGTGCACAAGAACTATAACTCTGTCCAGAGTAATTATAGAGTTATTGCCCTTTGTTACTTTTCCATTGCTTTTTTCTTGTCCAGAGCATAACTTGAAAACTACTTGTTGGAATTCAATACTATTTCATACAATGGTCAAGTGCAATGAGAGGAAGTGCAGTGTACAATAACCATAACTCCATCTTCAGTATTTATAGAGTTATTGCCCTTTGTTCCTTTTCCTTGTCTTTCTGGACTTATTGCAGAGTAATTCAATAAAACTTCATAAATGGCTAACCACATTGAAAGGAAATACATACATGAACCACAACTATCTTTAATTGCCCACAACCGTTACTGTATTTCAATTGTTTTACAAGGTATTCTGTTACTAGTTACATCTTCATTTCCGAAGCAGTCTTGCGGGGTTTTTAATAACATTTAGTGATAGTTCTAGTATTAATAAATTTAATTATGTCTCCCAAAACTTATTATACCCCTGCACAATAGAGTTGTAAGGGGCTATACTGGAAAAAGC
>NW_026854183.1:0-145559 GCF_026571515.1 Ruditapes philippinarum | reverse complement strand
CTTGTTTAGTATAATTATGAAAAAAAGCAAATTAAGATGTCTTCTTACAGATCAGTGCATGTGTCTTACCTTATCTCATTCTTAAAATATTTTGTCAAAGACTTTTGAACTAGTCATATTAACGTGTAATATTATAATTAAAGCTTCTTAAATCGTTATCGTCTTCTGCGGATATTATATCTAAATGATGGATTCTGCTTCAACCAGTATTACAGGTGCGTGTAGTATTTTTGAGACTTTCACTACAGTCTTTTTACCTAGCTTGCAAAATTTTCTATTTCGGTTTTGAAAATTTGCAGTTTAGTTTTCTTTAGGGATTCCATATCATTGTATCATTAATTGCCTATGTAACGGTATAGACATGGTTTTGGTTCAACTGATACTATCAAAAATCTGCTTGAGGGGGATTTTAAGATTATGTTTTCGTTCATTAATTAAGTTTGAAAACATTGTAAAGGTCATAGCTATATTTTAAAGGTAATCACTATCATAGAAGTGGGAAATTCATTAGTTTAAGTGTAATTAGAGTAGCCTTTTAATTAAACTAGTGTCTGTTTTATTACTTTGTGATCTGATGTGATAATGACGATAATGTTGGTTTTAATTAAAAAAAACAAGAGCTTCTCCAAATAACCTAGAATAATCATGAAGCTAGAGTGAAGGCATAATATTTTATTGGTGTGTGGTTTAAAATTAAATACTGTAGTTTAACGTTTATCAAATGTGTCAATAAATTGTACACAGTTATCCGTTTTTCTTCTTCAATTTTATTGTAATTTTTATTTTTAAACCAAAATAAAATATGCATTGCAGCTATATGATTATATATAATAATAGTAATTAAATGAGATATTTAATAAAAAAAAGTATTTAATATTTTACTAAAAAATATTTTGATAGCGCATTGTCTGCAAAAGAATATGTATTCCTATTTACTCGTTTATCACATTGTACATTTGTTTAAACATATGCTTTCCAAATATATTTTCCCCAAATATACATATAAAAATATATTAATTATATGAGACATACAATTGTAAATACAAGTACAACTATTTCCCTTTTGTAAATATATAATAACATAATAATAATACGTATATATATAATAATGTGTGCAATTTGGAAAATGGAATATTTTAAAAAAATCGGAATGTAAAAATATTGAAGAAAATTGAGACATATAAAATATGCGGTAGAGACAGGAAAGAAAAAAAAACATTCAAATTGAATAAAGACTTGAAAGTATTGTTTACATTAAAATATGGTAGCTTATAATTAAGAGTAAGATAAGAAAGAGAACCAAAGGTACATCTAGGAGAAGGGAGAGAATAAAAAATATGTTTTAATAATAGAACAGATAAATCATTTTGTAAATGAGTCACAAGTGTGGGATATAATAAAAGATAATAGCATCATCAGTGTTACGTTGAAGTCGTTTAGGTTTTGTTACAGTTTTTGTCAATTTGTATAAAGATGTTGGCATTAAAAAACATTATGAAAGCCATTTTCGTTCACAAAGCGGTGTTAAGTATATACGAGTATTTTCTAAGGAGTTAATTTAATGAGCAACCTTACACAGAGAAAAAGAAAATCCTGTCAATATTATTGAAGTATCAAAATGTAGATATCTTGCTTCATGATATAATTCTTAGACGCTAAAAGCGTTGATATTTTCTTTGTAAATTGTTTTATTCACGTATAAACAACGTTGGAATCAATTTAAGTATATTACCCTAAACCACTTGCAGGCCTAATGTTTATTTAAAGTAACAGTTTATTGCCTCACTATTTAATAGCATATAATCGGGTATACTTAAATCATTGTATGAAATTAACTTAATGCAGTTCGTTAAGTATTTTAGTGTAACTTTAGTACCTATAATTAGATCCAGACATCTTCAAAGGTAGACTATGAATTATGTGCCGTAAAACAATAGCAATAAACACCTGACGAAACAGGAATGTTTCTTTGGTGGTCACCTTTGAAAATTGTTCAACGAATTTAATTCCATGCAGAACTCTGGTTGCCATGGCAACCAAAAGAAAAAACTTTAAATATCTTCTTCTAAAAAACCCAAAGAGCTAGAGCTTAGATATTTTTGCATGAAACATCTTCTAGTGAGTGTCTACCAAGTGTGTTCAAATAAAAGCCCTGGGGTCAGAATTGGCTCTGCCCCAGGGGTCATTGATTTCTCCTATATGTATATAGTAAAAACTTAAAAAATCTTCTTTAAAGAACCAAAGACCTAGAGCCAAGATATTTAGCATGGAACATCCTCTAATTGGTGTCAACCAAGTCTGTTAAAATAAAAGCCCTGGGGTCAAAATTGGCCCCGCCCCAGGGGGTTATTGATTTCCCCTATATGCATATAGTAAAAACTTAAAAAATCTTCTTTTAAAGAACCCAAAGAGCTAGAGCTAAGATATTTAGCATGAAACATGTTCTAATGGATGTCGACCAAGTTTCTTCAAATAAAAGCCCTGGGGTCAAAATTGGCCCTGCCCGGGGATCATTGACTTTCCTTATATGTGTATAGCAAAAAACTTAAAAATCTTCTTTGAAAAAAACCTAATAGCTAGAGTTTAGATACTAAGAATGAAACATCTTCTAGTGAGTGTCTAACAAGTTTATTGTAATAAAAGCCCTTGGATCAAAATTGGCCCTGCCCTGGGGGGTCATTCATTTTCCTTATATGTTTTAACAAAAATTTAAAAAAATTTTAATTTTTAAAAAACTCAAAACGGGTTTAAGATTTTTAAGCACGAAGCACCCTTCTATTGAGGGGTCAACAAATTTTGTTCAAAAAAAAACCCCGGGGGGTAAAAATTGGCCCTCCCCCGGGGGGAAAATTTGTTTTTCCCTTTAAATTTGTTAAGCAAAAAATTTAAAAATTTTTCTTTTGAAAAAAACCCCGAATGCTAAAATTTAGAAAATTAAGGAAATAAAACCTTTTTTCTACAAAATTTTTCTACAAAATTGTTCAAATAAAACCCCTGGGGTTTAAAAAACGGGCCCCTTTGCCCCAGTGTGTTTTTTCTTTTTTAAAACCTATATTTTTTAAAAGAAAAACTTCCCAGCTAAAACCTTAGAGTTTACCCATAAAAAACATCTTGAAAATGGGGGTCTACCAAGTTTGTTCAAATAAAAGCCCTGGGGTTTAAACTGGCCCCGCTCCGGGGGCCTATATACAGGTGAGCGACTTCAGGGCCATCATGGCCCTCTTGTTTATATTTTTAAATCGTTCGTAAATGTTGCACCTTATAAATTATTAACTGAGTATTAAACATTCTTACACATTGCAGTAAAATTTGTCATACAATAATTGCCAATATCTTTGTCTAATTCAAAATAATAAAGCTGTACTGTAACACAATTAAATCAAGATGTTTGAATTAAGAAACAATAAGATATGCAATTTATGTCAACGTACTTATCACGTCAGGCTGGCATGATTTGTTAAATCTTAAGTTACTTTTTATAAAAATTTCCAGTCGGTGCTCGTTAAATTGAAACTGTAAAAAGGACGTTGAATTTTGTTCTCATTTAAAGAAATACTATTCTCAAATTTGATATTAGAAAATATTGATAATTGCTACACAGTCTGTTTGTTAATATCAGATTAATATGGTTTGACTACACACAAATTAGATATCTTATACACTATAAATGATCACACAATGTGAATAAATGTATATAGGATCATTAAAAAAATGGATTTTTTTTTAAAGAAAATACCAACTATACTTGACCTTAAAAAGGGACCACAGCTTCACCTACATAGTTTATTCATTCTTATAATTATTTAAATTAGACATATTCAGTAAGAATTTCATAGATCTGAGTAAATTTTTGTGATTAAAATATTTTACTCAAGCATGAACATAGTATACGTTTAAATATATACATATTTTAACTGTCCTCAACCTTTGTCATAACTCATTATGTGTGAAAGTTCATAGAATTAGCGTAATCTTTTTTCATACATAGGATTTACAAATTTTTTTAAAATTTTCTTAATTTGATTCGATGATATTTTCACGACATGAAACGGTGAAACATAACTGAAAATTGTAACTACAGTGGCATTACTTACTCTTCGTTAAGGCAAATATGTAATTTAAGTAATTAACATTGGACATGCACATTAATCTTGCAGAATAGATACATCATACATTAAATACATTACTTGATTAAATACAGTAGCACCTAATACTTCTACTAAAGCATTGTTACAACATGTCTGGAGTCCCAACGTTAAATATGTTTTAAATATTAAAGCACTTTTTTCTATTCATCATTTTATGCAACCTATTACAATATTAATTACCTTATCGACTCCCCTTCCCCCTTTTATGTTCAAATAATATTTGATAAAAAGAGATATTTACTCCTTATGAAATGCTATAGTTTATTGTTATAGTTTTGACTGTAAACGTAAAATTTCATCGGAAATTATTAGTGCGTTTTTCATTATTTTCTGATGTTCGTTCCAATTACGTGACATAAAGCAAATACATTGCTGATTTGTAATCTATTTTCACTACATTTTATGCTCTAACAACATAATTGTCATTATTATCGTGTTAAAGACTTAAGGTTGATATTTATCGAATATGTTTATCTCACCATAGTTTTACAGCTGACGTAAATTAGTATTAAATCTCTCTTTCTTACTGATATGACCTTTATTTATGTTTTTATCTATAATACATAATCATGCCCTGTAAAATATACACCCACTATATACTTGATAAACATCTTTAAATTATTTCATTACAAATAACGTTGACTGTCTAAAATATGTGTCACAATATCGAACTGTTCACTAGTTAGGGGAAATATTGAGTAAGCGGCCAGATAGTTCAGTCGGTATAGCCGCGGAACGTTGTTCCGATTGTCCCGAGTCTGAGTATCGGTCAGCTATACCAATACTATCAAATGATAAGTCCCATTCAATTGAAATAGATTCATCGACTTGAAATTTATCTATACAACAGTCAAACATATTAATTCGAACCAGTGCCACTTGTATAAATTTGTATATAAAGTCTTTAATGTTTTTCATGAGTCTTAATTAAATATAAAGATGGGTGTATCTGATAACAATATTACCCTGATGAATTTTGATTAATTTTCCACTGGATTGTCTTGCCATTGAATGATACATAAACATCAATTTAATTTTTTTAAAAGAGCTATCATTTGTAATGATTATATCTTATAGCGTACATCATACAATTATAAATGAAAGTGCACGTCAAATGTATCGTCAGGCTCATTATTATTGCACCTACACAAAACGTAATGCAAAGTACATTATCTACAAAACATTACATTCACATGTAAAATATTTACAACAAAACATTGATAACACATTGTTTACATATATAATAGTTTAAAACAAAGAAACCATTGAAAACATGATCATTGACTAAGTGGAACACTTTGTTGTAAAATTTTAGCGTATCAGAATAGTTTAATACTATTTAAAGTGCAGTTGTCATTTTTGGCAATCTGAAATAATTTTCATTGAATTATAAGTAAACCAGCCCAAAACAATCAGTACCTATAATACGACCCTTTATTTTGAAGCATTTGCATAAAAACTGAAAAAGATCCCTAAGGTTTTATGTTGGTTAATGTAGGAAGAGTTTATAGATCAAAAACAACTTATTGCACTGGTATTTGTACATGAACTAGTTATACTATTTACAAAATGTACTTTAAACATTTTCTCCTATAATTATGCAAAAACATCTTGTTTAAAAAAACACAGACCAATAGTTCATTGGGTTGCAATTATTTAGTTTATTAGATATTGAGTTGGATTTTAATAGAGTTATTTAAAGAACTAATATATATGTAGCCCAACCACGTAACATCGACCTTTTTAATGTATCATATACAGCATATTGTATACTGTCTTGATTTGGCAAATTGTATGCCAAAAATAAAACGTTCTTACTCCTAGTTTCAGTAACAATTAAGTCAGATACAAAGTATTTCCAACAGTTCTCGAAATTTTGCCAGCTGTTGCGAAATTTACACGAATTGTTATATTTTTTTCCAAATGTAAGGAAATAATTGATATCACCCAAAAAAAGTCATTTACCCTAAATGTAAGTTACAGTAGGCCTAATCCTAAAAGGCACTGTGTCCATATAAATTATATAGAAATATGCATAGCAGTTAAAGATCTTTTTCCATATCGGAACATCAAATGCTGTTCATGCAACTTAAAAAAAACTTCAGATACTACGTGGTATGACCGCACTGACAATACCTGATGAATACTTTGATGGAAAAATAAAAACCTTTTCGCTGATTCCCTGCGCACTAGTCCTATTGTGATGTTTTGGTTGATTTTCGTCTTTGATCGCCTGTAGGTTTCTATGATTTGCTTTTTGTTATGGTTTAAAATGAGATCACGTCCGTATTTTGCCCGTGTGCCCTTTCCTGTCGTGTGTCCTGCTTCGCGAGGATGCCGGTGGTCCTTTGTTGGGGGATGTATTCATTGGAACTTCAGTGAACGAACGTTGCAAAACACACTGCTTCATAAATCAAATATGGAATTGACAATAGAACAATTCCATGGAGCATATGGTCATTAATCAAAAAAAATGTCATGCATAAAAACATCGCTATAGACATGTAATGAAAATGAAGCTTTTCAGTAGCAAAAGTTGTTCTTGTGGGAATATAATTAGTTCATTTAATTCACCGACCACTTAAGAGAGTGATTTTGAAAAAGCTGAATAGCAAGTAGCAATCTGAAAATTTAGTGTAGGATTCGTTTGAGACTTTTTAAATACACATTTATAATCTTGTCTTGAAATGCATGGCAATCTCATTGACTTATATTGTTGTTGTTTTTCTAATTTGGGTATTTTTCGATTCCTGGATAACATTTTACTAACCAGAGAAAGACGTTTTTAGTTTAAGCCAGAAATGAAGATCTTTCTTAATGTATTTGAATTTGTAACATAGATAATATAGTGGCGTCCATACCTCTTACAGTTCAGAGTCATGCCAGTTACAGATTTAAAGTTATTTTTTATCTTATGTTCACTTATCTATTTTCATTGAAAAATCATTGTTAATGTCAGTTATTTCAAAGAATGCATTATATCATTGTTTGAAAGTTACTAGTTGATGTTTTATTAGAATAACTATTGAATTGAATTAGAACATGTTTCAATACCTCGTTTCTATTTGATGTTTGCGATAGTATAGTATTCAATGCAATCTTAATTGAAAAATCAAGAACGTATCCAAACAAACTCTTATCAAGAGGAAAAGCGTTATTGTAGTGTTTAAAAAAAACATCGTCTAAAGGTTTATAAATGATTAATTCAGGATTTTTCATATATTTTATCGAATTGTAAATCCACCTTATGTTTTCATATCAAATCGTAGTAAACGAAGTTAAAAAAAATACTTAATTGAAAGTAGTTTAACATATTAAGGACACAGCCGCCAAAATAGTATTCGTACGTATGACGTATTGTACTCTTGAAAATATAGGTACAATGTCTTAATTGCTTTCAGTATTAAACGAGCTCTCATAAATGAATGTAAATTCTAAGAATGATGTCTTACACATTTGGCAGGCCTTTTCATTATTTTAAGTTACAAAATATTGCACCACTTCTAAAACCTAATTATTAAATACACTAAAACCACATCGTTAAATGAACAAATGCATTTCGTACATTGTTTTACAGTCACTTTATTGCCTATAATAAAATTCATACATCTTCAAAGATATGAATAATGTGCGCTATAAACACCTTATGAAACTGTTTTTGACATAATGGTGTAAGGGAATTAAAAAAGCATTTTCTTGAAGTAGAATTAGACCTTTATTAATTCACTCTAGACAAATGAATATTGCAATATATATGGCACATTCTTTCTTAATAGAAAATACCTGTTTTACTATTTTATCATATTCAAGACAACATATTTGTTTTTGCTTATTTTTATCTTTAGGCATTATCATAACATTTATTAAACTAAACGTTGTGTAAGAATATTTGATTTTTTCTCTTCGTAATGAAAAAAGTTCGTTTACAGTGACATCATGCACATTTTTTCATTGTCGAGTCCAGATGAATTGACTCTATATTTCAAAAGATTGTTATAATGAGTGGTATTGGAAAATGTGTAGGATGAAATATAAATACAACATGCATGCCTGAAATATAAAGAAATGCCCTACTCTTTTTATACATTGAACGCTATTGGTAATTCTGATGTTATTTTCAGAAAGATCCTTATGCCACGCGAGTTGCTTTTTATTTATGCAATGTAAATGATCAAAGTGAAAGGAATAATGGCAGATGCAAACTATCTGGACTTTTACATGTTCATTTACAATATGCCCCTGGATTGTCACATTTTCATTTAGAAATCATATTTTAAATATAGAATTAACATATTGGTTCTCTCAAATCAGTCATCTTTACGATGTTTGTGCGTTTAAGTAGAAAAAATAATCAGTTACTACGGAGTGTTCATCTTTTATATAAACCAATTGCAATATGTCTACAAGAATGAGCACGGATTTGTTTTGCAATGTTTTATGTTTATTTGTCAGAGCCAATGTCTTAAATGGCTAAATAAACGAATTTGTTTGTAATAATCCTAGCATATTCTGTATATCGAACTCACCTTTTGAACCACTGTAGGATGTAAATTACTACAACACGTCTGCAACGATGACATCAACATGTAAATCGTCTCATTATCGGTTGATAGATTGCCAAAACAAATAGTGTTGAATGAACTGAATGACATGGCTCTCATTTATTCATTTGTAACAAAGGAGGATATTTCATTTGTTTTTCTTTGAAATTTTATTTTTTTAGTGTTTAGAAACATATACCTTTTTTCATTTATAAACCTGATACTAAACATATAAAAGTTAAAACAATGACGTTTTCTGAGTAAATTATATTTCTGCAATTATTTAGTTTCAATTTGAATTATTATAGTTTTATATCTAATTAAAGAAAATGAATGTAATAAAATATACTGATTCTATGCTTTGTTATTAATAATAATTTATTTAAAATCTTAGCTATTTTAGAGGTGAAGTTGTAATAACACAATACTGAAAAGAAGATTATGTTCATTTAGATCTAAACTGAATGCATTCGCGGACATATCCAGAATGAATTATTTTTCATCATACTGTTTCCTACTATTTATGTTTAATGTGTTCATAATCCGTTTCCATTTCAAGAGATTGTATGTTATTGCTAGAGATCGTAACCTGTATTCCCCAATGATCACATAGTTGTAATTTAGTATAATAATTACATTACATTGGGATCTTTCCAATCATAAAAATATATATTATGTATTGATTACATGTGCTTGCAATTATAAGATAACCTTTGTTATACACGATACCTCCGTTTAACTCAATAAGAAGAGAAACAATTTTGTTATCCAAGGATCGCTGTTTCGATCTTTTGGCAAGGCGAAATTTCTTGTTGACGATTGGTCACGGTTATTGGGTCATTTGGATATTTGTCTCTTACCACTGATCAGAGATCATGCAAGATAAGTGGACCAAGAGAGCAGATTAGATTAACCGATCACCAAGATTAACCTAAATTGTTATTAAATCGGCGAAATTTTAGATGTTTTCATTGAAAAATTAATTAATTTCAAATTTCAGTTACACATTTTTGTTTATTACGAAACTTTATGGTATGCAAAGCTAATATGTGCAGTTCATCAACTCATCTTAAAACTTATTTATACGAAGTATAAGCATTTCCCCTAGAATGTCTGCAGTCATACAATATTCATACAAGTAGTGGCCAATTTTCTTTTGAAAATCAAGGTCAATCAACTTCGGTTGAATACAGTTTGTTCATTTGTTAGTTACTTATAAAACAGTATCTTCATTCAATAGAAAAAAAGACTCCCTGATTTATTTAAAAAACTTTTAACATGGCACTTGAGAAATTATTGTGAACATTCTTTGGTAAGTTACTTAAATCTTTATTTAATCATCTTAAACTGTCACCATGGTAACATATTCTAAAATAAATTCTTGCTTTTAGAAACAAAGTTCATTCACCCGATTTTTGTATTCATTATTGTTCTCATTGTTGTATATTATTCTCTGAAATATAGTCTGTCAGAAGTAAATGATCTTTTTACAAAGAGACGTACGTTTTTCTACAAATCTGTATTGATGACGTAATAATAATGGCCGTATAGTTACAATTTACAATACCAATCTTGCTATAAACAATAACAATAAACGAAAAAAGAGCGTAATGCTGAGGCAAATCCAATAACAATCCAATAACAACAACATGAGTAATCGTCATTTTCAAATTGATATATAACTTGTGTGTGCGTTGTTGTTGTTGTTTTTGTTTGCAATTTCTTAAAAGCCAATTAAGTCTTATAAGATTCTATTTTTTTTTTTTTTTGGTAGCTTATTTCTTGTAAACAGTTATAATCTTGTAACATGATTAACATTGAGTAAATGTTCGAAAATGCTTCATATAACATTACAAATAAATGATATAAGGAACGGAATCATAAGATGATATAATAAAGGAACAAGCTTCAGAATATTTATTTACTTATCTTTAATAAAAAAATAATTTACCAAAACGTACAAATGTAAGGTAGGTTTTATTTCGTTAATTATTAAGAATGTCTTGCATCAATGTTTCAAAAAACTGCATAGCACATGTGTCTAATAAAATGAGGATGATATGATAGTAATCGATTAAATTTATGTAATAATTTTTATACAATTGCTTAAGTGTGCATTCATAGATTTCATCGCAGGATTTTACAAAACAGTCCCTATCTACTTCGCGTGAAAATTCACATTATTGAAAGTGTGTATAAATCGCAATTACGGAAGGCCTGACAAACGCTTATGTGTGACTACTTGTTAGGTAGGCATTGACATAAGCCAGTAAATTTCCTTAATAATTGCATAATTGGCTAATCTCGGTCAAAGGCGAAAATATTTCAATTCGTCAAATGAATTTTCATAGTTTAATCAGCAAATAAAAAAAAACACAAAAAAAAAAAAAAAAAAAAAAAAAAGACAAACAAACAAAAAAAAAAAACAAAAAAAAAACACGAGGTTAATTCATTGCACTTAAAAACAATTTGTGACAGAAACTCCAAATACCTAGCTTATTTCTTTTCATAATGCGCTCAAATATTTTTCGCAATAATTTTAAAAAAAGTTTTGAATTCTGTCATTGATATCTTAAAGAGCATGGGTTTCTAGTGAATCTTTGATGTTGGAGTATTAATAAGTGATATTATGCCTGTAAGTCTTTAATTGTAATCTATTCATTAAAACTGTAAATGATGTTTTTCAATTATGATACAACTTACGTCAATAACTTCTTCATCATTACGTATACTTCACTTTATTTGTATTTATTTTTCATTATGTTAATTGCGTCCATATTCTATTTAATATATGAATTATATGCTATTTGTTTTTGCATAATATCTGTTATCTTTTAATTAATTTTCCGCATGAATGAATTTTACAGGCGATAACGGTTTAAAATTTCTGTCTTTGTTTTTGTGATTCATTATAATAAATGCGTCCATATTCTATTCATATAATTGTTTGTGCATATCAACTGTGTGTATTCTCTCCTCGTATAAATCTTTGAATCGGCTTTCGGCATGAATGTATTTGACAGTCGATACCAGTTTGTTCAATTCATGATGCTGCAATTATTACAGATTCATTTACATTTATATACATTATATAACTTGTGTCTGAATTTCATGAAAAATCAGTTTCAAGTTGTTCCAAGCATTGAGAATGTCAGTGACTCAATTTGCTATAATAACAGATGTTTGATTGAAACCGAATTTCCTCTGTATGGAAAAAATACATAACATTCTTTCTGAATTCACATTCAATTTAAGTCTTTTTCTACATAGAGAAACAGCTATGGGAATTGTGCCTTTTATAAGACGCACAGTAGCGTATCTCTTCAACAATATGCGCTATCCAGGTCATTAATTTCTGGAATCTCGTTATCTTACCATATTGTTGTTTGCAAGGTCAAACAGATATGTCAGTGGATAATCAATCAGCTCTGACACTCGCCAGCAACATTTCTGTTAAAAATACCTCTAAATAAAAAAATTCAGAAGTTTTGTTCATATCATGTTGTACCATGTACTAATTGAAGGTCATATTCATGACGATATTAAAAAAAATCATAAAAATATTAGCTACAGGTCTTAATCGTTTTAATTATTTGAAAATTGCTTAATTTGTGTCATATTAAACCTGTAAAATATTTATGTGTTTGCATATTTTCAAATGCTTCCAAATGTTCCTTTAACTACATGTATATGCCTGACCTGCAGTAATTGTATGATTACATGAAGAAAGATATAATTACCGAGGAATGGATTATATCAAAGCATATGACAGAATTACTGTGAAATAAACATGGTAGGTAGGTAGTTAATACTTTTCTTATTTTAAAAAATTAAGTGATCGAAATCATGATAACATTAAATCAGTTTACATGACATTATTAACTTGTAGCATGAAATTATATGTGAATGAATATACCTGAAAATAGAAAAAAAGATATACAAGAGCAAAATAGAAGATAATAGTTTTTATGTTGTTTCTCAAGGGAAAAATCTTTTGGATCGCCGGTCAAAATTACGCCATTCCCCAGACAGGAAATGGTATCACGAGACATATAGTTACTATTACACAGAACAATAATCGTTAAAAAAATTGTCAAAGAAGATTTAAATTATTCCGTTTGTTCTAAAATTATTATCTTTCACTTTACACCCAAGGGTGCACATCCAACATTGTTGGTTATGCCATACTTAGAATACTTATCAGCGAAGTTAGTAGATATGACAATGCAAAAGCATTTAACAATTAATCTTAATTCCCCTGTTTATGGATGAAATCATACATTATATATTAAGCTGTGCCATTATAAGCGTTCACACAGTCAAAGGGTTAAACAAGATAGTGGCGCATGCTTCAGAATAAGGTAGATTAAAAACTATAAAATAAACTTTATACTAGCTAGCCCAGGGTGAGGTTTTAGGATCGTTGGATGTCCGTCGTATATCCTCTGCCGTCCTTCCACATTTAGTTGGTTAACACTATGGTAGTGACATTTAGCCTCAATCATCATCAAACTTGGTCAGGATCCTTTTTAAGTAACTGCTCAGATGATTTCTAAAATGAGTAACCTCGGATAAAAAACTAGGTCACGGGAGCTAAAAATAAAAAAGATTTTGTTAACAGTTTAGTGGATACTGTATTGATTTAAATAGCCTGGAAATTGGCCACAAAGGTTGCGTTGATGATTTCCAGGTCAAATTTGAATATGAGTCACCTGGGGTCAAAAACTAGGTCATTATACAGCTCAAATATTGAAAGCAATTGTTAATACTCTAGAAGCTACTATTTTGATCCAAATATTCTGAATAATTGGTCAGAAAGGTTGTTTTGGTGATTTCTAGACCAGTCCGAAAATGGGTCACCTGTGGTTAAAAACTAGGTCATACAGCCAAAATATTGAAAAAACCTTGTTAACACTGTAGGGGCTTCTGTTTTTATCCAAAAATCCTTGAAATTAATCAGAAAGGTTCGAATACGGGTCTCCTGGGGTTAAAAAAAACACAGCCCAAATAAAATGGTATTGAGTCTGCATAATCAGGTGCGCGAAATAAGAGTCATCGTGGCCCCCTTGTTAAACTAAAGGATTATGGGCTTTTTTAAATTTCATTCTGTATCACTGTAAAGAATTTCTTGATATTACGTTGCGAATTTTAACATGTTAAATAAAGATACTTTAAAAATAGCTCATTATTTAAAATTTGCATAAGTTTATATAAAGAAAAAAAATAAAACACTCTTTAACAATTCTTGAAATTTTGCACAATCACTCACAATCACTTTTTCTTTTTTTTCTTTTTTCAGTATTACCAGTCAGTATCGATTGTTCAAAACTGTTATAACAATGTGCCTTCAAAGACTGATGAAGGTTGTGTTTTACAATTTTTCATGTTTATTTGTCAGAAGCACATTCGTAAAATGGCTGAATAAATTGAACATGTTTGTTATAAAATTCTAGTATATTATATATACCGATCTTCACCTTCTGAACCGCTGTGGGAGGGAAATTACTACAACACGTCTGCAACGACGACATCAACAACATGTAAATATGTCTTATTATCGGTAGAGATTGCCAAAACAAACTTTGTTGAAACAATGAACGGAATGTAATGGCTCTTATATTTAGTCATTGGTAAAATAAAAAGGAAACATTTTTTTCTTTGAAATTTTCTTAGTCATCTATGTTTTGTAATTCGCTAACTACTTAAATGACTTTAACCTCATGATAAAGCTTAAAAGAATATGTTCCCAACTAAACATATATATTTGCAGTTATCTGGGTTATAATTCTAATTTAAACTATACAAATGTAGTTACTATAATTTTATATAAAATAAAAGAAAATGTATGTTATAAGATAAACTGATTTCTATGCTTAGCTATTAGTAATTATTTATTAATAATGTTAGATATTTTAGAGGGGAAAGTTGTAAAGGCACGGTACTGAATAGGAGATTGTGTTTTATTTATTTCGAAACAGCACGCAATCACTGACATATCAAGAATGAATTATTTTCATCATACTGTTTTCTACTACTTATGTTTAATGTGTTCATAATCCGTTTCCATTTCAGGAGTTTTGTACGTAATTGCTAGAGCTTGTAACCTTTATTCCCCAATGAGCTCATAGGAGTTATTTTGTATCATTACATTACATAGATATCTTTTCAATTATATAAATATATATTATGTATTGATTTCATGTAGTAATACATTTATGTTGATTATAAAACGTTTTTGTATAGTTACAAGGCTAATGTACGTATGCAGTTGATAAACACTTTACTATTTAAAACTTTTTTAAATACGTCTTTCCTTCATAATGCCTGAGTCATTAAAAATAAATTCAGGCAGTGTACGAAAATATTTAAATTCCTATATTATAGAATAGCAGCATTTCCGTTTTTGGAGATGGTCACAAATACATCGCAATCGATTATTTTATGAGTTTCATTTATACCGATGTCGAACCATATTTGTAACTTTATACTTATATCTTATATATACTTATGAATAGGGGTGCTATGAAGTTATTTATTTGATGATTATCGTGTCAATAAATTATAAGTGTTTTCAGGAATATAGTTTACATTTTTATATATTCAATACTTTCGACGAAAAATAATTGGTATTCATAGCAAGCACTATTTGGTGATTTAAAGTTTTTATACCCCCGCACAACAAAGTTGTAAGGGGGGTATACTGGAAGCAGCTTGTCCGGCCGTCCGGCCGTCCGGCTGTCCGTCGGTTTTTTCTTGTCCGCCCAATAACTTAAGATTCCTTTGACCCTTAGTCTTCATATTTGGCATGGAGGTTAGTCATGATTAGTAGATGACCCCTATTGATTTTGAGGTCACTAGGTCAAAGGTCAAGGTCACAGGGGCCTTGACTTCAAAAAGCTTGTCCGCCCAATAACTTAAGATTCCTTTGACCTACAGTCTTCATATTTGACATGGAGCTTAGTCATGATTAGTAGATGACCCATATTGATTTTGAGGTCACTAGGTCAAAGGTCAAGGTCACAGGGGCCTTGACTTCAAAAAGCTTGTCCGCCCAATAACTTAAGATTCCTTTGACCTACAGTCTTCATATTTGGCATGGAGGTTAGTCATGATTAGTAGATGACCCCTATTGATTTTGAGGTCACTTGGTCAAAGGTCAAGGTCACAGGGGCCTTGACTTCAAAAAGCTTGTCCGCCAAATAACTTAAGATTCCTTTGACCTACAGTCTTCATATTTGGCATGGAGGTTAGTCATGATTAGTAGATGACTCCTTTTGATTTTGAAGTTACCAGGTCAAAGGTCAAGGTCACAGGATCCTTGACTTCAAAAAGCTTGTCCGCCCAATAACTTAAGATTCCTTTGACCTACAGTCGTCATATTTGGCATGGAGGTTAGTCATGATTAGTAGATGACCCCTATTGATTTTGAGGTCACCAGGTCAAAGGTCAAGGTCACAGGGGCCTTGACTTCAAAAAGCTTGTCCGCCAAATAACTTTAGATTCCTTTGACCCATAGTCTTCATATTTGGCATGGAGGTTAGTCATGATTAGTAGATGACCCCTATTGATTTTGAGGTCACCAGGTCAAAAGTCAAGGTCACAGGGACTTTGACTTCAAAAAGTTTGTCTGCCCAATAACTTTAGATTCCTTTGACCCACAGTCTTCATATTTGGCATGGATGTTGATCATGATTAGTAGATGACCCCTTTTGATTTTTAGGTCACTGGATCAAAGGTCAAGGTCATAGGGACTTTGACTTCAAAAGTTTGTCCACCCATTAACTTAAGATTCCTTTGACCCACAGTCTTCATATTTGGTATGGATGTTGATCATGACTATAAGGTGACCCCTATTGATTTTGAAGTCACTGAGTCAAAGGTCAAGGTCACAGGGACCTTGACAAAAAAAGTTTTCTTCTCAATTAATTAAGAATGTCCTGTCCGCAATGTATTATACATTTTCACATTTGAAGCATGTAGAATACATAACTTAGCAATGCACTGGCTTAGTAACCTCAGATTTGGCAGGGAGGTTGTCCTTGAGCTCTTAATGGCCACTTTTGATTCTGACAAAGTGGTATGCTGGGGTATTCACGCCATGATAGTGGCAGTTCTAGTTTTTTTAAATATATCTTTTAATTATAATATTGGGCAGTCAACTGTTGCATGAATTAAACATGACGTTTTGATAATATTTCCTGAAAATTTGAAGATATTGTGTTGGACGGTTATTTCTCAGCAGCGCTCTATAGTCATGGTTTCAAAGAGAAGCGTATCGCAAACAAACTACGTTGAGTTACGTGCTATTATCAGATTTTGTATGGGTCTCAATCTTTTACCGGTAAAAAAACACAAAACATTTTTTTCCACGTAAATAAAGGGTGGGTTCTTCTGCTACAGCATTATAAAGACTTTCTACTGACGATGTTTGAAATGCACCTTCCTCTAAACGAAGGCCTTTGTGATATTTGTATATATGATTTCCTAGCTAATCAATAAATTATCAATTTAATTTTGATCTGCTGAGAATTAAAAAAAATCAATAAATAAACGAATTTATCCCCATTCCGTACTTGATGAAACCTAATTTAAGGATTTCCGACATTCAGATTTTAACAGTTGTTATGTGGAATAGTGAAAACTTGCTTTTTTTATCAAACTCCAAGAAATCTTTCTGCTTCAACAACAGTAATTTTTGAAGCGTAAAGTTCAGGGACATAATGATGTTCTCTTTATCGATTGGATTAGGCACATCGGGTTCTTGACTTCGAAAATTTAAAACCGTTTTCTGTTGCCCTGTTTTGAATTATAACAAAACTTTGTTTCCGTTAACGTTCATTTGTTTACGCAATCTTTGATAAAAAACATACGAGAAAATGGTCTACATATGAAGATAAATATACACAAAAGTTTTAAACCTTAGTAATATATTTGTTAATGCTCAGACAACCAAACATTTGATTGCATGTTTTTCTATTTCATGACATCCCTCGTTAACTGTCAGTAAACTGTAAAATAGGATAAAATAACCTTGAAAAAAATCGTTGTTTAGTGGATATAAATATCTTCCCTCATTAGCCTACTATCAACTCCCTTTATAACAGTCTCCTGTCATCGTGTTATCAGTTGACATGATTATATTAATTAATTTTAATAAAAAGATACCGACATCAAAGATACATTTTTTATTAATCTTTTTCATATTTCTTTGTGATAAAAGAATTAACTTCGTATTAGACAAAGCAATCAATCGAAATTACGTCTTAGTTTTTAGATTGTAACCATAACAGAAATTACGTCTTAGTTTTTAGATTGTAATCATAACAAGGTGATCAAAGGAGAGAGAAAAATATCTTCGACTTTAGATAAACCTTTTCGTTTCAATCAATCAGACAATATTCCATTATCCCATCTATATAACACTATCTCATCTTCTTATTATCTGTGATAATCGGTTACTGATTGGAATAAAAAGAAACGATTGTGTTTGTGAATAACTTATCTTTAAGCGTGAAATTAGGTCCACTGAAATTTGAAGTGTTTGTATGTATGTCATGATCTTCTCATCACAGTGTTTGAAGAATTGGCGCGATTGATTTTGCACATTATATCAGTCATGGAAACAAATTACGTACACAAGACAATAAGCCAAAAATTGCAAAATTTGTATAAATTGTAACTTAAACAGTTATATTTTTTGTTTTAAGTTTTTGTAACAAAAATGACCGTATTGTCCTAGCGATAAAGTACTTTTTAAAGATATTATGTACATGTTTCAAACATTTTCCAATTTAACTTTGCAAATACTTCAGAAACTGCGAGTATTTGTTCATTATCGATCATGTACAAACAAAATCAAACCGAGTCTGATATTTTCATGACATTTTGTAGTGATTAACTGTTTCCAAGGGACACCCTTCTCAAGACTTTGATAAATACTTAAATAAAAAACATTGAATGCTTGTTTGTTTTGGTTTAACGGACCATTTACTAATATACAGTAGCAAACTATAATTTCCAGATGTTATGGGGTGAAACTTATCTTGAAAAAAGAAATCGGAAGCACCGAAAACAACATAATATGAAAATTGCAGACTCGGTTTGACTGAGTCGAGTCTGTTCATTGATAAAATGAAACAGTGCAAGACTCTCGCTGGAATGAATGATCTGCAAGGAAAAAACATTTATTAACATTTCCTGAATCAAATTATGCAAAATAAATAATTTTTACCTTTCAGGATATAGTGAGAAACTTTTTAAATAAAAGCATGTTACATTCAAAATAGGTTGTAGTGAAGCAGTCACACCACTCTAAACCCAATTGATAAATTAAGTTAAATCTATCATGACTTGGTGTATTTCAGAGTTCACAAATAGTTTTACAGTGCTAAAATTATATAAACAATACGTGATTTTCTTTTAATTAAAAAGGAACGCAATGATCATATTATCATCAAACTAACACTAAGTTTCTTATTACCACAACATGGCACAGTTATTTGATTTATAATAGAATCAAGTGACGCCCATACTTATTTTATTCACGCTACGCCAGAACCACTTATATAAATAAACAGCAGAAGCTTCTCACGTAGACACATGTTCATGATTGCAAAACTTTTGATCCATAATTGTGTTTGTGGGGGCTTTATAACTTGTGACCGATTTGTATCTCATTTCAGATGATAAAACCTTAGATAGGTAAAACTACCAATGGTAAATACTATCCGCCGCTTCTAAACTTTCAGGATTTCTGAAAATTGACGTTTTACACAAGGTTCACCCCACACCTATGTTATATAATTATATTGTGTGTTGTGTGTTTTTAAAGTGCATGTGAAGACTGAAATTACGAGGTCAAAAATGTGTTTGTTACTGTTCATGACAGCAGTATGAGTGCTTCTATTATTGACATTCTGAATACATGTAGTGTAAGTAAATAAAATACTGATACATTATGTGATATAAAATTGGAGACCACACGCCCATTTACATGGTATGGCACAAAATTGTCACATTGACTGTCAAAGACAGAAGTGTCTAAAGAAAATTGATGTGTGCTATGAAATTCCTGATGGACTTGTGAAGCAACATCACTATGAAGGTCCAAGTCTCAAGATTCAAGTATAGGGATAAATTATTGGTGTCATGGGTTCTGTACATCGCCTCATTGAGATGAACGTTTGAGCCAAATTTGAAAAAAGATATTTCAATGGTTTAGGAATAGTTTAGGAATTATAGCTCAGACGCAAAGTTGTCCAACATTTGACCTCAAAACGCGACCTTGACCTTGAACCGGCAAAGTGACGGCATATGTTCAAAACATGACCTTGCTAAAGTAAACATTTGAGCCAAGTGTGAGGAATATCCGTCAAGATTTATAGGAATTTAGAGTGGACACAAAAATGTTTCACCATCAAGCGATATCCAGCCTTATGCGTTTTTCACATCGTCTTATTCAATGAAAGCCAAGTTTAAAGAAAAATCGTTAAGATGTGTACGAGTCATAGAGCAGGCACAGTTAGACGGCTGGCCGACTGACCCACGCAACAAAGTGATTCCAGTACAGCCCAATTCACATTATGTGGTGTGGATATAATGTACAATAGATAAAATAAGAATCCCTAAAGAAAGCCCAACACGTCAAAATTGAAAATGTTGCAGGCTCGGTTTGATTGAGCCTGTTTAAGCTTGCTTTTAATTTATACAGGTATCATTTTAGACTGAAGTATCCTAATTATCTGTTGTTTATTCCATATATCTCCGTCTCGCTATTGACTTTGAGGATTCTGCAATCCTTCATATTTAAAGGAACGTAATTTGAGGATTCGAATGCAGCTGTATAACAGTGTTGTTTTTGCATGAAACAAACTGTTCACTTTTACAGGTGTCATGAAATTTTGTGATTAATTTGACTTAATAATAAAAAGGTAAAATAGAATAAAATAAAAATAAAAATTCTGAAAAAAGTGATTTGGTTTTAGATTATCAGACTGATGTGAATGTACATGAGAAAGGGTTTATTCCAGAGCAGAACCTAATGGTCGTGCTGTATTTTCAAACAAGTATTATTATACGTTTCATTTTGAAGATTTTATCGCAGAAAATTGATGTCAATTATTTAGATTATTCAGGATTGTTGTAAAAGCAACGACGAATCAATAACTGTAAATGATATCGAGATAACGATGTAATCTTACCATAGTATATGTTTAATGACGTAAACAATTAAGTGATAAATCATGAAACTAAACACAAACAGTTTCAGAAATTACATATTGGGTTTTTTCAAGTCAAGACAAAGACATTATCACATTACTACTTAAAATAAAGCAGTTTGTTTCAAAGTAGATAGTCTAAGAAATAAATTAATATCTTAATATTTTGTATACTTTTTGGTGATACTTTCCTGCTGTATACCATTACTGACGTAAATGTTTGAAACGTATCGTGTGTCATCGTTCAGTTTTAAACACAGAATATAGTGTTTTTCTTTATAAAGAGCAACATTTATAAAATGATTTATAAAATGAAACTTAACAATTCGAAACAACCTTTATATGATTAAAACCCTGAATATAGTGTTGTTTTTATAGTATAAGTGTACGGTTACATTGTACAGTAATATTTTATCAGTTTCCGCTTGGATAAGCTTTGTCTAAATTAATGTTATGACGGAATTCTAAGGGAGAATGTTTTGCTTTGGGTTGTTAAAAGGTTCGTTTTTGCATATATTAAAAATCATATTAATCTTCAGGGTATTCTAATGAAACAGCAGGTAGACAAATAAGTTATTATTTGTATTGTTGACCTTCTTAGAAAACTTTTAAGGCCGCGTCCTACAACGGCAAATAAGAAGCTATACCACTGGTTTCTGGATCTGTTATGCTTATGATCTTTTGTTAATGATCAACTAAAAAACCAATATATTTCTTCTTTTTTCCATTCTGATCACAATGAAAAAAATAATTAAATCACATCAGGAAGTAATCATACTATCTCGCTTGACGTATTTCTGACCAGGAAGAAAAAATACTATCAATTGATTAAGTGATATTTCTACACATAATGGAATAGAATTGGAATATATTTCCATTTTCATACTTTTAAATTGTCAATATCAATTACCCGTTGTGATAATTTCCTTTTAAATTCAAACGAAGAGATCATCTACGTAACTTAGGAATTTAAAGCCTTAAATGAGTTTTTGAAATCCTTTGAGGCACGATACCCTTGTTCAATTCAGAGAGGTTAACAGCAGCAGCAGCAACAACAACGACAACACCAAAATACTTTTATTTAGTCTGATTTGGAAATATGAAATATGAAGAAATAAATGAAAAAGTGTTGAAACGTTAAAATAATGTTCAAATATTTAATCTTGATATCTCATTTGATATTTGTAGGAACGACCCGGAACCTTATTATTTTTCCGTTTATGTGATTTTCTATTTTTTGTATAATCAGTCTATAAATAAACACTTTAAGTTTTATGTTTTGATTACTCAGACAATAAATAACATTACCTACGCCCAGTAACAGAAGGATTTTGTTTTGAAAACTTTAACTCATACATTTTATTCTTAAGATTCTTATATCTATTATTGCTGCAACCTTTTACTATCAAAAGATGTGTGACACTAGGTAAACATTTAATAGTTTGTTTGTTATAATTCCATGCTTATTATTATTATTATTATTATTAAATGTGCTTGTAAATGTATAATCTTGCCTAGTGTTATTAAGTTAGCATTATCCACTTTAATATTGTGTCATAATAATTATAATTTAAAACTGGTAACGAGCCAAATTATGGTGATTATTCTGCATCAGAGAAATTTTATTTTCTATAGTGTTTTTTATACCTTTTTAAACTCTTATTATAATTATTATATATTTTTGAAATTCGACTTTTTTGCAGCATTTTAACTTCACCGTATTTTCAACGCATCTTTTATTACATTTTGATTGTTGTAGGATGTGATTTGCTCTTTAATTGTTTTGAACGTTGCTTACTTTAATATTTATCAGTGGGTTGAATACTACTCACGCGATCAACAGAAACACACCTTCGCAAGCATTTACACTTTTTTCATTTTATTTTTTACTTTAATCTTGAACCGCCAAAATTGCACAGCACAAATATTTACACTGGCATTTTTAAAACATAAGATATATTGTCACGCCTTTTGTATTTTTCGAAGAGTTTTACATACTGTTTGATATTGTATGTTTCCTTAAGAAAATGAAATTTTTATTTCAGAATTAGGACAACGTTACTTTAATGCTTAACAGCAATATTACAGAAACACATATCAAAGATAAAACTACCAAACAAAATGCTTGATAAATACTTTTAAACATGATTGTAATAAGGACCACCTGGACACAACAAGAAAAGAAATCACAAGTATTAAGAAGAATTGGAGAGAATTAACATTCTCCGACACGAAACATGAGCTCAGACCTAGACATCTTAACAATGAGAAGATTACACTCTTAAGTGCATATTTGTCTGGATAGGTGTTTCGTGTATAATCTGTATGTCGTAATAAGTTCATTGCTCTTTTAAGTTACTTTTGAAATGTCATTACTCTTATGGGATTAATATATATCTGGAAACTACAAAGATTGTTCATGTTGTTTTTATTTTTTTCACATAAAACAGCATTATTGTTGATGTAATTCCCGTCATCTTATATCATAACATTAAATATCATTCCATTTAATGCTATGGAATGAAATGATATTATTGTCTCGGAAAATTGCAATTCTTTATAAATGAAGAGATAATTATTTGTTTTCAGGGGTTTTAGCCGGTGATTTTTGGCATTTTGTTATGGATATTGAAAATGACTGTTGTTTCTTTTTTAAAACAAAATGTGTTTTGTTGTCAGAAAATTTAACGTGTCATAGTGTGTATATAATTATAATTTGAATTGACAAAGGCATACTATTATGGAATCAATTAGGCTACAGAATATCTAATTGTCGAAATAGTTCTTCAACAAGATAAGACAGAGGTTGTAATGACACAGTATATAAATAACATATGGGTTTATGGTTAACAGTAAAAATATCATCCCGAGAAAAATACTGTTACCCGAGGCGTAGCCGAGGGTAACAGTATTTTTACGAGGGATAATATTTATATTGTTACTCATAAACCCATGTGTTATTTATTTTATTACCCCGAACAAATACAGTAACTGTGATGATCTGAAATTGTCAACTAAATCTAACTGTAACAAAAATTAACCAAGAGTAACAATAACTAAACTGTCCATACCTTTTTTAAGTGTACTTTAGGCCTACCTGAGAAATTTTCTTTTTCTTTTATTCTTTAAGCAAGTGATGATATCTCCTAGTCATAACATACAATAAGCTGTGTTTTATTTAGAAAACAAAACACTAACCCATTTATACGGCTATGATCTCTAAAATCTGATCCTTCTGTTTCCAGAATATTCTTCGCATGGTTTTTGACAAAAGAACGATGATATCCTATGTCTGTCCACCATACAGTATCTGTAACGTTTCCCTGATTAAAATTGTTAAATAATCCTTTGTTGCATGCTTAAATCGTCTGCATGTTCCAGTTTGACACATTATTATTTACATTGCAAGTACTTCCGTTGATAACGGATGTATACTTTTTGACTACTCAACAAAAAGATATTTTTATTCGCAAAAAGCACACCAGGGTGCAAACTACTAAATTTTACGGGCGTCATAGTTACTTCAGAGAAGATGTTGATGTCCTATCGGGGTTTAACGTCGAAAATAAGAATAAATCGAGAAAAAATGGCGGCCATTTTATTTCATTTTATTTAGAAAATAGACCACGTGACCAGATTTTATACTGTTAAAAATACGGTTACCTATGTAACAGTACAAAAATTCTTAGTCACGTGGTACACTTGCATTAACAGTAAGAATAACTCACAGAGGCCTTACGAAAAAAGTGAGGGGTAATAATACCTTTTGTTACCTTGTTCAATGAACGTACTCCGTCTATTTCTAGTATCAGGTGAGGCAAAATTAATTGTCCACATTGCGCAGGTTGTCCCATAGCTTAAACGGGCTTAACATTTTCCAGAATATTTTAAATTAATTATATCATATGGACAAGTTAAAATATGTTTCAGATAAAACGGACAAGTAAGTCAAAATCAGATTTCTCCAGACTTACTTTATATGTTATTATCCGCGGATTTATAATTCTGAACTTTTTTTATTTTCATGGATATTACTTATACGAAATGGGCTCATAATCCAGCTTTACATTTTTAAAGATTATTTGTAAAAAGGTATTACAAATTCGCATATGTATCCTCCTGCGTGAGAGAGCCATGCGGTACCATGTTATAAGCACCACTTATCTGGTATGATAACAGTTCCATTTAATAATATGTACATTGTACACATGCCATTTTTCTCGTTTTTATCATGATATCACTTTTGGTGATAAATCATCATTTCTTTATGGTAAAAAAGCGCTGATGTCATAATGTTCTCCTCGTCATCGTCAGATTTGTTTCCGATAATATGAAAATATATGACATATTGTATGATACCGAATCCGTAATGTGAATGATGATGACTTACAACACTTTGTTAATACATATAAATGTCTTTATTCTATTTAAAGAGGGGTCTTCACTTTATGCATGAGTGGTTAAGGTTCAATTTCCCTTCTTCAGAAAGTTTTTTTCAAGCTTTAAGCTAACTGATCCATTTAACTTAACCGTGTACTCTCAAATTTCAACGAATAAACTGTTTTCACATCTAATAAATACATTTACATCGTCACGTTTATCGATATTTGTATAAATAAGAAAAAAGTTAAAACACGTGTTTATTACAGTAACAATCTTCTAAAAGAATATATTAGTAAAACTTATCTTGTTCTGGTAGTAGTAGCATGCAACGACATCAAGCTCGGGATGATATATCAATTCACACTCCGCGCACTAGTGTTTATGTCGTTCTCTTTACTTTAGCATTTAAATATTCCAACTCCAGTTTAATAAAGTATTATCATTATTGTTGGTTTATAAATAATTTATTTAAGCTCGATGGTGTAGGAATTTTTAAGCTTAATGACACACTTTCGAATCCGTTCCTGAATTCAACCAGTACTGATAAATGTGTTTTTTGTTCAAGGAAACGACTTGCCCCTGTCGGAGTGTGAAACCATGAGCTAGCGATCGTAAGATAACTAGCTTGACGTGTTGCCCCTGTCGGGGTGTGAAACCAGAAGCTAGCGATCATTATATTACTAGTTCGACGTGTAGCCCCTGTCGGGGTGTGAAACCATGAGCTAGCGATCATTAGATTACTAGTTCGACGTGTTGCCCCTGTCGGGGTGTGAAACCATGAGCTAGCGATCATTAGATTACTAGTTCGACGTGTTGCCCCTGTCGGGGTGTGAAACCATGAGCTCGCGATCATTAGATTACTAGTTCGACGTGTTGCCCCTGTCGGGGTGTGAAACCATGAGCTAGCGATCATTAGATTACTAGTTCGACGTGTTGCCCCTGTCGGGGTGTGAAAACCATGAGCTAGCGATCATTAGATTACTAGTTTGACGAGTTGCCCCTGTCGGGGTGTGAAACCATGAGCTAGCGATCATAAGATTACTAGTCTGACGTGTTGCCCCTGTCGGGGTGTGAACCCATGAGCTAGCGATCATTCGATTACTAGTTTGACGTATTGCCCTGTCGGCGTGTGAAACCATGAGCTAGCGATCATTACATTACTAGTTCGACGTGTTGCCCCTGTCGGGGTGTGAAACCATTAACTAGCGATCATTAGATTACTAGTTCGACGTGTTGCCCCTGTCGGGGTGTGAAACCAGAAGCTAGCGATCATTAGATTACTAGTTCGACGTGTTGCCCCTGTCGGGGTGTGAAACCATGAGCTAGCGATCATTAGATTACTAGTTCGACGTGTTGCCCCTGTCGGGGTGTGAAAACCATGAGCTAGCGATCATTAGATTACTAGTTCGACGTGTTGCCCTTGTCGGGGTGTGAAACCAGAAGCTAGCGATCATTAGATTACTAGTTTGACGTGTTCCCCTGTCGGGGTGTGAAACCATGAGCTAGCGATCATTAGATTACTAGTTCGGCGTGTTGCCCCTGTCAGAGTGTGAAACCATGAGCTAGCGATCATTAGATTACTAGTTTGAAGTGTTGCCCCTGTCGGGGTGTGAAACCATGAGCTAGCGATCATTAGATTACTAGTTCGACGTGTTGCCCCTGTCGGGGTGTGAAACCATGAGCTAGCGATCATTAGATTACTAGTTCGACGTGTTGCCCCTGTCGGGGTGTGAAACCATGAGCTAGCGATCATTAGATTACTAGTTTGACGTGTTGCCCCTGTCGGGGTGTGAAACATGAGCTAGCGATCATTCGATTACTTGTTTAAACGTGTTGTCCCTGTCGGGGTGTGAAACCATGAGCTAGCGATCATTAGATTACTAGTTCGACGTCGTTGCCCCTGTCGGGGTGTGAAACCATGAGCTAGCGATCATTAGATTACTAGTTCGACGTGTTGCCCCTGTCGGGGTGTGAACCCATGCGGCTAGCGATCATAAGATTACAAGTTCGACACGTTTACCACTCAGCAATGCCGCCGCCATTATTGTTATCGTAAATGGTCCTTATGTATGTGAAAATGTTTTAAAACATTTCACGGAATCAATTTTATATTTTCATCCTACTGTTGTGTGAACAAAATTTGATTCCGACAACTTTAGTTGTTATGTTACTTATTATTAACTTCGTTACATTTACATACGTTTGTATTTGTCTATATATGTCATTTCTAGTTTTGCTGAATACCGCTATGTTTGTGAAAATCTGATTATATCTGAATAAGAATATCTTATTGAATTAGGTGTTCATTATATGCTAAGATTGATTAAATTATTAGATAGCCTGTAAGGCAAACGTATGAATAATGGTAAACATATTAGATGAAAAAATGAATAAGGGCAATAACATTTTTTTAAAAGTTCTTTCCTCTTGTTTATAAGTTCAAAGTCCTGTAAGATTTAATCATACATTAAAGCGTTTGATTTGATTGGTTTTAACATTTCTTTTTATGTCTAAAAAGGGAATTGAATCTAACTTAAAGGTTTATTAACTTAAAGGTTTATTTTTAAAAAAAAAAACGTCTTATTCCATTTCTGTTTTCGCAACAGTGTGATACTATTTAATTTGCAAGAAGAAAGCATTTTGTACAAAAAATATATACTAGGTAAAGAACGTAAAAAAATAATGTTATTACATCACAAAAATGTTCTTGTTATGACACAATTCTATAACGGTTAATAAAAATCTAAATATTGTTTATAAAAGAAAATAACGTCAACTAGATACATGTATATTAAAGACAAAAATACAAATTGCACAGTTAAGAAAAAAGTTAAAACACATGTTTATTAGTGTGACAATCTTCTTAAACAATTTCTAACAATCTATATTGTATTGCTAGTAGCCTGAATAAAAGAATAAATAAACAGAAATTGAGATATAAAAACAGATCCTAAGAATATAATCAACTAAATCAAGCCATACCCATTTCAATGTCAATAGTACATTATAGAGTACGAGTGAAAAGTACGTCTTAACGACCACTTTCATCATTATACAATGACGATAATGATAGCTCCTAATCAACCAACTTCAAAGGCGTTTATATCCTGTTTTTAAGCTTATAAATGATATTCCTATATTAACAATATCATTTCTCAGATAATGAGATTAAATAAGATGAATGATTATTTTTTTAAACATGGTGTAATGCGATAACATTTACACTAATGATGCATCAATTTTCAGGTTGAGTATGGCGAAATACATAAGTATTCCTGTGTTTATAAATTCACGTGATATGGTTATGTTTTATTCGGCTGCTTAACGTCATATATAATCCATTAATCAATAGTATTACAGGTTTTCATTCGAATGTATTTTTTGATGAGATACATACAATGTATCTAAATCAATGTTGTCAACATCAAATTAGTAATTCGACCTTTTTTCATGATATAAATTAAAATTAAAAAAGAATAATACATTTGAAAATGATAGAATGTTGTTTTTTGTGTTTCTTTGAAATTTACTTACACCGATATTTCCATTTATCGGCTTTTAGAAAAATATCAGAAGTCATCTTAGATTTTACGGCTGGCATTAATTCGGTCATCGCTTGCATTTTTAATACAAAAATATTTTATGATTGTGTTATTGTTGTTGTTATAGAAATCACGCAAGTATGTATAGGCAAATAACGGTGACATGGAGATGACATGCATGTTTCCCACGATATTATCTTATTCCCATGACATTGATAAACAATCTTTTTCCATAGTAGCAATCAAATGGAAAGTTATTAAAATATTGCACTTGCAAATACGATTTAGATGGTAAGTACATTAACAGTCCCAAAACAACTTTTAAAATAATTTGTTATAAATACATTCATCACTGACGAAAGGGTATCTATAAAAATGTGTTCATTTATTTCCAAATTAATAGTCACGAATAAGTGTTTTTTGTATAACGTTTCTGCAATTACAAGTAATAATTTTATTTTAACCAAGCAATACTGAGAAAAAGAAAAAAAGGAATGTACGAAAGTAATAAATATCATTTTTAACAGTATACACATATATTAGATTTTTAAATTGTTTTTTTTGGTTCTTTCTCTCTTAATAATGCATGTTTTTCTCGCCAAAATGATTTATATCGTTATTTGTTTGTCACACCAATGCTTGTCGCACCGAACATAACCTCTAAACTACTTAACATTCATTGAGCACCCATTGGCATATTGCTAATTTATTTTGTTACTTGAGCCAAAAGAAATGACATTCAATTCATTATATGATATGTGTATCAAGTTAACTTTGTGCTTTTATGATTTGTTTCAGAGCCTCAGCCATCACAAAGGATTAAAAATACGAATCGCTTAATATTTTAGCGGCTATAATATCCGCCTCTTAACCTAGGAAATTTGCAGTCTAGTTGAACTTTGGTCATCAAATATTTTCTCATATGACACCTGTATTTGATTGTTCCTGGAAGCTTTCTCGAAAATTGTTCAAATAATCCATGAGCCTTTTCAGCAATGCATGGTTGACTCTAGACAGTTCTCTTAGAACGCCGAATGTTAACATGTTGGTAAATAGCATTTTTATTTTCACCAGTGTCAACGTTTGACAAATTATCCACGGCGCTAAGAAACACAAATGAGAATATCCTTGGCAATGTGGAGAAAAAGGACGTATTTAACATATTCTCGAAAGAATTATTTTGCGAGGAAAAATCTCGGTGTAATAATTGGCTAATACAGAAGTGATTTGTTAGAGACAACGAACTTTTGAACCTGATGTCAGATATATAAGAAATTCGTGTCCCTGAAGATGAGGCTATTTCCTTTTACGAAGTGTATTTGTATTAATGTATCTTGTGAAACTTCTGATAATCCACGCCCATTTGAGAGTCATTTATATTATTATATTGTCTTAAACCAAACTATTCTGGTTCTTCTTATATTATGCTTTCCATTTCTATATCTTTTTTTAAGATTTGACCTCATGAAAAAGGATTAAGCGCCTTTTTTTCTACCGAAGTAGAAAGTAGAATAGCAGTATTATTTTTATGAGATGTTTAAGGGATTAAATGCATTTTTAAATAACATTATCTACGTTTTAATGATAATAAAGTAATTTTTGGTACAACGTAAGAGTATTTTCCAGATACAATGTTCTGCCATTAGTTTTCGAGTGAGTTCATTTGAATGTAATAACACTGTACATAATTCACGTAACGACACTGCATTGCAGTTGTTGGTGCTGATACTATTGAATGTCAATTGTTCAATTCAAAACGGAACACTGCATCAGTCAGTGCTAAACGAGCAATACTAATTGTCCGATTTATTTAAGTTTCCTTGAATTACAAACTGGTAAAATACTTGAGAAATCAGATATTTGTAGTGTTTTAATTAATATATTTCTTATAAGTAGTGTGAAATAAAAAATCTAAACATTTAAATCTGGTTTCATTTTTCATTTGGTATCAAGTATTATTACGTTAGATTTATTCATAATATTTCACCGATCAGCTAATATACAACTTTTTTACCGAAGGATTAATGAATACTCAACTTTTTACGACCCATACTATTAACTTTATTATTTCGAACGTCAACAAATTTTATTTAAAATTCCTGGTTTTAAAATTTAGCATTATTCAATTCATTCGTAGATAGCGATAGAAAAGGATATCCATCTTCAAAAGGGGAAATCCCCCATTAGCAACGAAAACAGCAAAAATACATTAAAGTTGGAGATTCTGGTTTTATTGAGTCTGTTCATTTGTTTAAAGACTTCTAATGCTTGATAATATTCAAAACAAAATGTTAGATAAAAAGACCATTAAAAACAATAAGTTTTAACACAAAGTGACTTTAAGAACAGTCATCATAGTAGAGGTAAATGTGGAAAGAATTTGCTTTTAAAATTAATTGAATTGCGAACCTTGATAAGCATTTAATTGAAGGGACTTATCCAGCTTGTTTCTTGAAATAAACAAGACAGTCTTTGTATAACAGTACCACATCAAAGTCAGTGATCGAGGTTTTTATTCCTATTATCTTCCTAAAGACAAAACAAATTGTCAAATATTTGGAGATATTGCCTACAGGAAAACAGTCTCAATGGGATAATTGGTTAATACTAGATTAATTAGTGAGAGACAATGAACTTTTGAACTGAATTACACTTGTCAGAAGAAAATAAATTGTAAACCACGTAGAAACTATTGTTTCCCTTATATGCCAAAATGTGTTCTCCTAAAGCCGTCTTTAATAGATACCTGTTATTGTTTTTCTGCAAAGACAAGTGTTAATCATAGTCAATATTTGATTTGAATAAATCTTGAAATTCTTGGCCAGAACCGAAATTTCCTTGCTGGATATTAAGGGAAACTACTGTTTTCTGAAGAGTTAAATGAAAAATGAAACCATTATGTTGAAATGTATATCGAAAAAGGAAAGAAAGAATAACTGGACAATGTAAAAAATATGTTATTGTTTTATTTTCATAAATATATAGATATATTAATATTTTCACATGACTGTGCATAACGACACTGTTAAAAGAAAGTAGATACCCAAAAAGAAATTCTCCTTTGAACTTTATTCATTATGTCAGTCATAACTAGTTTAGGTTTCTTACCATACCCTTATCAGATTTTTTGTCTAAAATCATTTCAATTAATTTTAAGTATTAAGATTTTTAAGTATTTAATATAAGATTATTCTAAGATTTGCAAAGTAATATTCTATAAATGTTTTTATTCACTTAACAGCAGCGGATAATTGAAATGCATTACATTAAAGAACCAGATGGGCATGATTAAACTGAATTTGATGACATGAATATTATTTAAAAAATTAAGTGATAAGATAGGTATAATCCTTTAAGAAATTGTGAACGTACACATTATCTCATAACATCTATGAAAGTGCATTCATATATCTAGAACAAATTATGTACTTTTAATTTTTAAATCAGTTTCTAATCCATTGATTAAAATTTAATTACGTCTTATTAAACCAACTGATAAACAAATCTCATGTACTTTTAATTTTTAAATCAGTTTCTAAACTGTTGATTAAAATTTAATTACGTCTTATTAAACCAACTGATAAACAAATCTCGATTAAGCCTTTTTCTGTACAAAAGATATATGAGCAAGGTCATTAATCAGAATGCTCGGACAGTTTCAAGACGTATTTAAAAATGTTGGTAGAAGCATGTCAGTAGTGGGAGATGTGACTCAGGATCGAGAGCTCTCAGGTTTTAAACGTATAAAGACCACTTTTCTTTTCATTGAAATTTATTCTTAACTGATTTTATTCACAAATAGATGCAATTGAGGAGAATACTTGCGAAGCGCCATAAGCATGCCGAAAAGTTATATAAAATTACCGATACACGGATCCTGGTAGTCAATGGTACTCGTAAGTCTGTACGTCGGTAAGCGTGTCACATACATTAAATGTAAAGTTTACGATTTAAATCATTTTTTACATTTTTCAAAGCAGAATGTGATAGTTAAACATTAAATAGTTTTAAATAAAATATTAAATTTAGACGCACATTCTAATTTTGAGTTGCATTTGTGTGATCAAGTTGTTTTAACTTTGATATGAATAAAAGTTGCAAATACGAGAAATCGCGTAAATACGTTTGCTACAGTAATGAAATTATTAGAGATAAAATTACAAATAATACAGTTAATGCATTCAGGCACAAATCATCAAGAATTATTAATGAATACTTATATGTGGTGGCAAGAAATACCAGTTACATGAAAACCAGCATTTATTACTTTTTTGTGTAAGCAAAATCGCAAATATAGCCTCAAGTGTTCAGAACAATACTATATCATATACAGAAGAGTTATATTTTATGGTTTAGCTGAAAATGCCTTATTCTTAAAGCTCCTTATGTTAAAGATACACATCGATATACTTACATCAATTGCTGAAAATTTACATTCTTTAATCACTTCAAACATAAGGAGTACATATTAAATATTTCGAAGTGATATAATTCCAAATGTATGAAAGTAGTTGATACATCAAATATACATTAATGTTCAAAATTATCCTGGCATTGTGTTTAAAGATTTTAGCTTCTTAAAAGGCAAAAAGAAATAAAACAAAATTGAAATGTTTTTTAACCCATTGAGTAAGTTCGCACGAAAGACGATAATTTGTTTTACTTTCCTTGTTTCTTTATTTGGACGCCCGATGACTGGGAAGTGTACAATATCTATAACCGACAATCTTTTGTAGAACTTTGCAAACTTCCATAAGAATAAAGTTAATAGAGAAGACAGGCATACATAAGACAAGGATTGTTTATTTGAATGTAGCATTAGATACACCAATGTTCTTATCTTTAGTCGTGCATACGATTTGAAAATATCCTATTGTAAGTAAATGTGAATACATGTTCATGACTTTAGAGATCTCCAGTAAACAGTTTACTTTATCTAATAATAATTATTATTTTCAGTTGAAATGTATGAGTTTTAAGTAACTTGCTACAAACCACTGTCATTATCAGTATATCAACATTTGATTGTTTACTTTTTCATGTTCGTTAATTAACATTTATTAAAGAACGAGGTTGCATAATACTTATAACTCACTACTAATGAGTCTTATATTTAAACCAACGTTTCCGATTGGTGTTTGAACACTTTGCCGTGTGAAATCAGACGGAAATTATCTTACAATCCCTCTAGGGTATGATAAACCATGGAAACGAATTCATCTCAACAGAAAGTTTCTCAGACAATAAAGTCTTGATATGAAATCACTTTCGACAGTGTCTGCTTAAAATGAGGTTGGTTGTAACAAAGAAATAAGATAAAATTGGAGGAATCTTCTTAAAAAATCCTGTGTTGGGATAGTGGACACCAGCAACAATAACGAAAACTACCTTTTTATAATGAACTCAATGTTTAATTCAACATTCTTTGTGCTGGATAAGTAATTTTTGTTAAAATTTATTGCTATTTATAGTTGTATTTGGAAATATATTTGAAAAAATACTTTTAGTTTCCAAATACAATTACATGCAGCTGTAAAGCCAAGTTGAACTTTATTTACTAACATGAATTTATAATTTTAATTCGTGTAAAAATAAAATTCTCAAGTTTCAATAACTTGTCATTTCTTTATCTTTATGTCATTGTTCTCTACATTTCAAGATGATTAGGGTAATCTGTAATGCAATGTATCAATGGAAGCAACACATTCGAATACCACTTTTTTCTACAGTATCGATTATACGTTCATCAAACGATTTAAGGGTGTATCGTCCTTTAGATTTTATTTCTGAAAATGATTGAAAAAACAACAACAACACACACACAAAAAAACAACAAACAAAAAAACGAATGCACCTTTCAACAAAAACATACTTCTAAAAAATATAACGATAACATGAAAGTGAAACTTTGTTTAAAATTAAAAAGACAACATACTACAAATCATCTCAAAATATCACTGTCTGAGTATTTATTTTCGACTTAAATTGTTTTTGGTGTGCCGTAAAATTAAACAACCCGCCTCTACTGAAGCTGGGAGATGCACATGCTCCAGTAATTTCGTCGCTCTTACAATCACGCAGGTATAGACGATGGCCACAATTCCAATGTCTCAACCCTTAAAAGCAATACGTTAGGCACAAGGGGACACTTTCCAATTCATCAAAGGGATTGAATATAAATAAATAAGTTGTTAATTTGCACTACATCTTCGTAACAAATATTATATAAAAAATACAATTTTTAATGTCAAATAATAAATCTTTAACCTTGACCAAGATAAAGACTTTGTGGTTAACTTGCTTATGTCGGTAGGTACGTGTGTGGTTAAGATATAAACCGACAGGTAAACTATTGCAATTACATTAGCGATGGTTTAGGTGTACACCGCTTACAACGAGTATAATTTCATTTGCAGATGTACCTTTTCTGTATCTATAAATGTGTCAAAATGATGCAGTGTGTTAGCGTTGAATGACTCTTTAATCTATAAATCATGGCGAAAATATTGTGCCACCAATCAAAACCGTAAAATAATTTTGGTAAAGTGCGCTATTTACTGCTACGAACATTAAACTATGTTGTAACAAACGCATCATTTATACATTACAACGGCAACATGCTGGTCCGGAAAAGTTATTATATACTCGGTTTCTGTAAAGTTATCCGTGCTTATCATGGTTTGTGCATTACTAAAAAGTTCGAATGTCACGTTTATCAGCTAACACAGTAATCAAGCGACTGAAATAAAAAGAAATATACACGATTTCGTACAAGGCCTTGTGTTGAAATACGATTCAAAATGATCTTACTATAAAAGACATATAACGTATTTTAGTTATCATTTTATCACCCCCACCTCCCCTTTAAAAAAAATCATTAATCGCACAAAACATGTAAGTTATTATTTTACTTTTCTTCAAATCATAGTACATTTTGCACATCATAGATTTTTTTTAAAATTATAGTTTGACTCATGTGAAGGCATGCAGTTTTAACAAAAAATATGTGCAATAAATAAAATATCTTGTTATTTAAAAATTGTATTATGCTTTAAAATCGACCTTTTTATGATTAAGAAATCTGGTTGAGAATGGGCTCAATGTCTTCCATATTATCTCAAGTAAAAGAACTGTTCTAAATTTAAATTTAGTCATACAAGTTATTAATAGTCTTTGAAATCTATAATTATATTTTACAGATATTGAAAATAGATACTCGAATAAATCAAGGAAATTTCATTTCAACTTGAGACATGACAGTCTATATGTCTGTCTATAAGTCTCGTTTTATCTACTTTGTATAAATCAGATATGAAACACAAGCAAACAGAAGCTGATTAATTTGTGTCGTGGAAAATTATGTTCAAAAATGCATGTTTAAAAAAAGATCTAAAGGAATAAAGATATCGAGATATAAGAAAATCAATTGTATAGGCAATTATATGCTTTTAGTAAATACAATTTAGTAAATACAATTTGTAATCAAACATCCGTGTAATTTGTGCCGTGTGGCGGCTGTAAAAAGTCTCCCCGTACATTTAATCATCAATAGTGTTATATATTTTCGATCCTTGAAGATCGACCAGCACGACATTATTGTTGTGCTTGTGGAGTTTTTAGTTTCAATTTTTCGGCATTTTCCAGTTGAGTGGTTCCAATATTCCTACTTGAATTGCACTTGTTGGGCTTTCTTTAGGGATTCTGTTTTTATCTATTTTATAAAACTCGTGTAGATTAATTCCGTAGTTTTGAATTTAAGCGTCTAGTATCAAAATAGATAAATAAAGAATCCCTAAAGAAAGCCGGACACGGCAAAATTGAAAATGTTGCAGGCTCGGTTTGACTGAGCCTGTTCATGGACGGAAAGTGCAAGTTACCGTCCACGCCCCCTAGCACCGGCTTAAGCAGAATTCAACATTTAAACATGAAATGGTAAAATTTTGAATTTAGAAACATTCGCAGATGTGCTCATATGGCGGTTATCATGGAACCTTCAATGTGACACTTCCGTGCCATTCCATGAAAAGCGGCGTATGGTCCCCAAGTGATAAAAGTGTGTGCCCTAAACGAGAAAACAATGGGCGGAACTAAATAAAATAGAATTTTGAAAGGGGATCAGAGGTTATGAAGCTTGCGTATCACAGATAAGACGTCAAAAGACAAATTTAAAAAGCGGGCAACATATCCTAAGGGTGATTCAACATTATTCAAGAAGGAATATTGGAACAACCCAACTAGAAAATGCCGAAAAGTAGAAACTAAAAACCACAAGCACAACAATAATGTCGTGCTGAACGATCTTCAAGGATCGGAAATACAACATCATTGTGTTTCTTACACAAATGGTGTTTTTTTTACAAAATTGCTGTCAAATATTAGCATGCGCTTACGCTAGAGTTGCTTAAATTCAGGACATGGTTTTATTCTAATATTTGTTCAGATTCCTCGCTGGATTATTTTTTCTCTTTGATTTTTTCTGTAATCAATCATTCGTCTTTCGAAATTCTAAGACATACAATACCAATTGATGTGGTATGAACTTAGATCTACTTGGTATATACGAGTATAGAAGATTAGAGCAGATATGATACATTACGTGAGCAGCTTTTTGTTGATGATCACGTCAGGATACATGTTCTAATCTATTTGATGTGCGACTTTCGTATTAGATACGAAGTGCATTGGTTTTATCTTATTGAACATCATCTCAGAGACAAAATAAGACAACATTTATTGAGTTTAACAAGTGCTCGTTTATAGATTGTACGCGACTTTCATATTGAGTAAATCATAAAGCTGATTTCTTGACATTACACATGTAAATTAAACTAAACATAAATTTCTCTTTATAAAAACAGTAATCCAAAATTCGTATTTAGAATGTTAATGAACTTCATTACAGCGTACAATAAAAAGGTAGACAGTTAAAGCTACATGCCTGAATGAACAAAAATATTTCAAGAAAATCAAACTTTTAAGAAAAGTAAAACTATTGAAAAAAGTTATAGTGTACATGTGGGATAAATGAATGAGTTTGCAGTATCTATCACCATATTTCTACCGCGTTATTTATGTAGTAAGGGCCTTTTTACATATTGTGACCGATTTTTTGGTAATTGTCGTGGATTGTAACATTTGTAAGAGAAGTTTGCAAGTTGTAGTCCCACCCGAGAATTGAACACGCCAAAATTGATGTCTTGTGACTTTCTCTATCACAACTTCATTCGTTTTTATCTCCTACTATTGCTGCTATGGCATAAGCCTTAATGACTTACGAATAAAAAAAAAGTCTGATTTACAAAATATAGTTGTTGTTCACATTAAGCAATATATATCACAGATATACATGCATGATGCGCAAAATGCTTAAATTATATTTATACTAGAGTTGTTGAATGTATTGTTTGTAAAAGCAGTTTTCAAATGTCAGTTAAAATCTAGTATATTTCATATAAGTTAAACACTGAAGCCTAGATTGTACAAGTAGTTCCGAAAATGTCAATAAACCACACCAATTTTGTGCATAATGGAAAAGATAAGTGAATAAGAGATACACAAATAAAGACAGAAAAAAAGAACTCGACTTATTTACATTTCCATTTTCAGTTTAGAAGATAGATGTTAAACAATGAAAGCTATTCAACACCAGTCTAAGTAATTATTCCTGGACATATGAATGGATTAAACACCCATTATATACCAGTAATGACTAGCTTCAGGGTAAATTCCTCGTTACAAATTAGCTTACTTCAAAAGTTTGAGATTATTACACATTTTATTTTAATATGTTTTGCCTCTGGTGCATTCCGCCAAAAAATGTATTGTCTATTAATCAATTGAAAGGACTCTTAGATGGGAGTATAATAATTGTAATTTTGAAAAAAAAAACTTAACTTGAATTGTATTTTGCCAATTACATGAAATAGGAAAGATTCTATTATGGTACATTTGCCTTTCTTATTTATAACATGCACTACATGTATGACTTTTCATGATATTAAGGTAGAACTGTCCTAATTCGACACCTTTCTAGAGAGTTACATATTTGAGTAAGGTTACACATCTCATTTTCAGAAATAATTGATTTCTTCTTTTTTCTATTTCAAATTAAGATTTTTTCGCAAAAAACTTTTTAAGTCTGTTGGATTCTTAGATCTATATATTTTGGTGACTCGTTTTAGTGTAAGATGAATCATTGGGAAAATATAAATTAGTTAAGAAAGGAAGATAATGGTAGCTTAGCAACAAAAATGATTAATATTAAAAAAACATAATTATGCTATATTAAGTAAAGTATTTAAAAAACAATTGATAAAACATATATGTGATAATAGATAGAATTCTTTACAACTTTTTTTGCAAATGCTCTTAACTGTATAAGATGATTATCTTTAAGACAAATTTTAATACTGATTATATTGCCGTTACTAAGTTATCCAGAATAAGTCAACTCTTATATAAATTTATTTTGTTCAATTGGAATTATAGATCAATCAGCACATCAATATATTACCTTTTGTGAGAAAAACAACAAGGTAAATGTTTTAGAGAAATATGCCATAGTACACTGGCCAACACCACACCCAAACTCCATCCACACACAAAAATGTTGTAATAGAAACTTTTATCACAATCAGCACGTCAATTTATTATCTTTTTAACTTTTTGAGAAATCCAATAATGCCATGATTTTTGTCATGAGAAATATCCCATGGTGCAGGACATTGGATTTCGAGGAATATTACTTAAAGTTTGTTTATTTGACCATGGGCTATGAATTTTCTCCGTAACAGATTGACAAAGGAGCGCTTAATGAGATTTTATGACTTTTTGAACTTGATTATTGGTTTCTAGGGACATTCTTATGGCCTAAATAGAACAGTTTTTTATGGTCAATGTCTTGAGTTGAATAAAAAACGGGTTGTTATCTGATTGAGAATTGGTTTACAAAAAACACAAGCGATAATCATAGTATTGCAAGCAATCCATAAGTCCCCAACCGGTTAGAACCCCATCAACATTCTGAAGGGCCATTGGCCATTCACTAATGTTTCAATTTTTCTCTATTTTAAGTAAACTTATTGTAAAAGTTCTTTAAAAATGATCACAGGAAACAGTTTTTATGAACAGACAGACAGACGGACTGAAGGACACTCTAAATTTAATATTTGGAACATCCCTGTTACCAAAATATAACATTTTGAAAGCAAAATTCTTAAAGAGGAGATAACTCTTGAATTAAAGATGCAATTTCATAAAAATTTTCAGCTCTTTTTGACTAATCACAAATATTGTTATATTTGCCATGTTTTCAGCCTATTTGTTGCCAAGGCAACTGATATTTTTTCAAAATACGAAGAACAGATAAGACATGCATAATCTCAAGACTGCTTTCTACCCATATGTCAAGTTTCATAAAAATATTTCAAGTACTTTTTGCTTTATCATTGGATCCAGTTTATGTGTAAAAATTGCCATATTTTCAGCCTATTTGTTGCCATAGCAACCAGAATTTTTAACATAGGAAGAAAAGAAAAAGACGTGCATAATCCCAAGACTGCCATCTACCTATATGTCAAGTTTCATAAAAATATTTCCAGTACTTTTTGCGTTATCACTGGATCCAGTTTATGTGTAAAATTTGCCATATTTTCAGCCTATTTGTTGCCATAGCAACCAGAATTTTCAACATAGGAAGAAAAGAAAAAGACGTGCATAATCTCCATACTGCCATCTATCCATATACCAAGTTTCATAAAAATATTTTCAGTACTTTTCAAGTTATCGCGGGATCCAGTTTTGTGGACGGACGGACTGACAGACTGACAGACAGACGGACGGACGGACGGACAGACGGACAGACGGACGGACAGACGGACGGAGGGTAAACCTAAAGTCCCCTCCGGTAAACCGGTAGGGGACTAAAAACATAACATTGTTTAGTTGCTTCGATATTATATGCAACAGAGTACTTAAAAAACTGTAACTGTTCCTTGAAGGTGACAATTAAAATACTTACAAAATATCGAATTTATTTAATACTAGGAATTTCTTTTATATAATGAGTTACGTGTACATTTTCTAATACAAGTTTTGTTAAAGATCTAATAATCAATAAGATGCCAATTTCAATATTTATCGAGTGGAAATGCTTTTGATATTATAAATAATGCCTGACAGTTACAACAATGCCTGGCAGTTACAGGGAAATATTGTAAAACTAATATTTAACAGAACAGAAATAAAATTTTATTACTTGGTTTAAGCATAACATATTTAGCAAATTGTATTCTCCAATTGCTGTTTTTAGAAACTGCCTGTTATTGTTTTCACGAAAAGACCAGTGCTTATAATCATCAATATTTGATTTGAATTAAGCCGGAAAATGGATGTTTTCTTAAGAGTTATCTAAAAAGAAAACCTTAGTATTTCAAAAAAATAGGAAGTAAAAATTAACGAACACTGTAAAAAGATGTCCATTGATTTCATAAATATATTGATATTTAAACATACTTACATGTGGATAATGACACTCTAAAAAGAAAGAAGACTATTAAAAGGACCAATACATCGAAAATAGATATTTCTCGTTTGATATTCGTTCATTATCTCAATTATAATGTACACACTAGTTTAAGGTTCTAACCATAATTACCTTAGCCTTATTTATCTATTAGTAGAATACTACGTCATCGTGCACCTGCAAAATTTTACCAATTGGACTGCTTTTACAACAAAAGAGAAAAAAAGAACTACAAAAACAACAAAAACAAACAATAAAAATACCAGCCCTATTTTTGGAGCATTTTGCAGGTACGCGATGATGTAGTATCATACCTTTTATTTCAACAAATTGGAAATATTTATATAACAGTCAGCAAAATTTGTAAAGAAATATTCTTTGAAGGTTTCTATTTCACTTTACAACAGCGGGTGATTGAAATGCATTACACTGAAGTACAACCTGGCATGAATAAATGGGATTTAATAACATAAGTATTATTTTAAAAATTGAAGTGAAAAGATATGATTTTTTGTGTTTCTTTAAGAAATGAACGTACACATCTTACAACACATAACAAAGTGACTAAATAGGTCAAAAGTATTATGTACTTTTAATTAGTTTTATCTGTTTCCCAGCATATTATTAGAATTTAATAACGTCTTATAAACCAAATGATAAACATATCTCGATTAAGCATTTTTTCTCTAGAAGAGATATACAAGCGAGGTAATTTATCACAATGTAGGGCCAGCTCCGTTTTAAGAGGTTTTTTAAGAATGTTGGTATCAACAGTTTGGAAATGGGATATGCGCTTCAGGATCGAGAATCGAGGTTTTAAACGTACATGTATGATGACAACTTCTCATGTGTTAATTGATTCTCTGCACAAAAAGGTAAAGAGGAGAATAATTGTGCAGCGCTATAAGCATGCCAAAAACTCCCCAAGTTATGTCGATACACGGATCATTGTAGTCAATGGTACTCGTTAGTATGTTCGTCAGTGAGCGTGTCGCAAACATTAAATGTACTGTACATTTGTCAAAGCAGAATGTGACAGTTCAACATTTTAAATAGTTTTAAAAAATATTTTGATAAGACGCAAATTCTGATTTTGAGTTGCATTTGTATATAAAAAAGTTTTTTAAACTAAGATATGAATTAAAGTTGCAAATAAATATGTTTGCTACATATATGACATTATTTGAGATAAAGATACGTACACAGGTAATGCATTCTGGCACAGATCCACAAGAATGAATATTTAGATGTGGTGGCAAGAAATACCAGTTACATGAAAATCATTTATTACTTTTTTATGTGAGCGAAATCACAAATCTAATCTAAAGTATTCAGAACAATACTATATTACATACAAAAGATGCTTATATTTTATGATTTAGCTGAACATGCTTTATTCTAATAGCCCCTAATGTTAAAGTTACACATCGATATCGTGACATCATTTGCTGACAGTTTACATTCCTTAATCACTTCAAACATAAGGAATACATCTTAAATCAACTATTTAGAAGTGATATTACAAATGTCTTAAATTAGTTGATACATCAAGTTTACAATAATGTTCAGAATAAATTACCATGGCATTGCGTATTATGCGAAAAAATTTATAGATGAAGACGAAAACAGAAATAAAACAAAATTGAAATGTTTTTTTTTAAAACCAATCGAAAGACGATAGTTTGTTTTACAATCCTATTTACAGTTGTATTTGGTAACGTCTTTTAAAAAAAAACTTTTTAGTTTCCAGATGCAGTTACATGTGGCTTAATAACTAAGTTGAAATTTATTTGTTAACTTGAATTTAAAATTCAATTCGTGTAAACTAAAATTATCAACTTTCAATTACTTGTCATTTCATTATCGTTATTTCATTGTTCTCTTTATTATGAAGATGATTAGGATATCTTAATGCAATGTATCAAAGGAAGCAGCACATTCGAATGCCACTTTTTTCTACAGTATCGATTATACATTCAACAAACGATTTAAGGGTGTATCGTCCTGTATATTATATTTCTGAATATGATTGAAAAAAAAAGCCCAAAAAACAACAAACAAAAAAACAAAAAAAAACAACAAACAAACAAAAAAAAACAACAAAAAAACCCCCAAAAAACGAATGCACCTTCCAACAAAAACATTCTTCTAAAAAATATAACAATAGCATGCAAGGGAAACTTTGTTTAAAATAAAAACATAACATCCTACAAATCATCTCAAAATATCACACTTTGAGTTTTTATTTTCGACTGTAATTGTGTTGGTGTGCCGTAAAATTGGACAACTCGTCTCTACTGAAACTGGGAGATGCACATGCTCCAGTAATTCGAACTCATTTAGTCGCTCTTACGATCACGCAGGCAGGGCACAAATCCGATGTCCCAACCCTTAAAAGCAATACGTTAGCCACAAGGGGACGCTTTCCAATGCAGCAAAGGGATTGCCATGAGATAAATAAGTTGTTAATTTGCATTACATCTTCGTACACAATTTTATAAACAGAAAAACAATTTTTAATTTCAAATAAAAAATCTTTAACCTTGATCAAGATAAAAACTTGTTTTTGGTTGACTTGCTTATGTCGGTAAGAACATATCTGGTTAAGATATTAACCGACAGGTAAACTATTGCAATTGCATTAGCGATGTTATCAGGTGTACACCGCTTATATAAAGTATAATTTCATTTGCAGATGTACTTTTTGCATCTCTGTAAATGTGCCAAAATGATGCAGTGTGCTAGTGTTGAATGTCTCTTTAATCTATAAAGCATGGCGAAAATAATGTGTGTTATTACCAAATTCTAAAGAAAACGACATATTGTATTTTGTACTTGAACAATAACATCTGTTAAGAGTATTCAATTTTTGCCAAATACATAAAACACGATGTAATTGAAGAATACAATATACTTTTGTATACCGATTAAAAAACAAGAACAAAACAAGACAACTACGAATACCGGTGTCGACTTGTAAAGTGCAGTTTCTTATCATTTAACCTATTTTCAGTCCTTTTCTTATTCAAATATTAATAGATCATAGTGAATATTTATAGATGATCAAGCAATGCTTAAATACTATTTCTTCATGGAAATATATAATATTTTATGTTAACTATTTGCTATCGTTCATAATACATAGAGCTATTTAAATAGAAATGTATTAGGAAGAACAAACATGTTAGCAGCAAACGTTGTGACGTTAAAAAAAAGTCCACTGGCAAGTACACAAACATGTATATTCCATGTTAAACATGGATAAGAAAATAAACATTATCTTCGATAAATACTTTCTGTCCACCAATCATGACTGTATATTCATTTTGGCAAAGTGCACAATTTACAGCTAGAACATTTAACTATGTTGCAACAAACGCCTCATTAAGAAATTATAACGGAAGCATGTTTGTCTGGAAAAGTGATTATATTCTCGGTTTCTGTAAAGTAATCCGTGCTAATCATGGTATGCGCTTTAATAAAAAGTGTGAAATGTAACGTTTATCAGCTAGTACAGAAATCAAGCGACTGAAATAAAAAGAAAGAAACACAATTTCGTACAAGGCCTTGAATTGAAATGAGCTAACTATAATGACTGCTGTATAACGTATTTCAATTATCATTTTATCACTCCCCCAACCCTAAAAAAAAGAAAAATACTGTAATTTTTTTATCGCACAGGACATGTAAATTTTTAATTAACTTTTCTTCAAAGGTATGTACATTTTTCTCATCATTACTTTTCTTGAAATATTTGGCTCATCTGAAGGCATGCATCTTTAACAAAAATTATATGCAATAAATAATTATTTTGTTACTTGAAAAGTGTCTTTTGCTCTAAAATCAACATTTTACGATTAATTAATCTGGATGACAATTACCTCAATTTCTGCCACATTATCTTAAGGAAAAGAACCATTCTAAATTATAAGTTATAGATAGTCTTTGCAATCTATAATTATTTTTACAGAAATTGAAACTCAAATATCTCGGGAAATTTTCATTACACTTAAGGCATTATAGTCTATATGTATGTCTATAAAGCTTGTGCTTATACTTTGCTTATTATAAATAAAATGATATTACAAGCATACGCAACATGGTAATATTTTTCTTGAAAAGTTATATCCGAAAAGGCATTAAAGCGTCTAGGAACAAAATGAAAAAAAACATGAAAGAGAGCTAACTTTTGTTTTATCTTATTTTTGACAATATATGATGTCTGCTAGGCAATTCAACCTCATCAAACATTACTCAACTTTCAAAATGTCACTCCAATCATGAAGACAAATAACAATCAAATGATGTTGTTTTTTTTTTTACAAATTTGCTGTCAAATGCTCTTACGAAAAAGTTGCTTAAGTTCAGCTTTACACGATTTAGACATGGTTTCATTCTAATATTTGTTCAGATTCCTCTCTGGAATATTTCATCTCTTTGGTTTTTCTGTAATCAATCATTCGCTTCCCAAAGTTCTCAGACATACAATACGAACTGATGTGGTTTGAACTTACTTGATATATATATAAATTATATAGAAAATTAAAGAAGATATGATACATTATGTGAGCAGCTTTTGTTGATCCTATCATAATGCTCACGTCAATATACATGGTCTAATCTATTTGATGTACGATTTCCGTAACAGATAGGAAGTGCATTGGTTGCGTGCTATTGAAAATCACCTCAGAGAAAAATTATCACAACATTTATAAGGTTTAACAAGTGCTTGTTTATAGATTGTACGCGACTTTCATATCAAGTAGATCATTAAACTGATTTAATAACATCTGATGTGTATGCATTGCACATGTCAATTAAACTAAACAAACATTTCTTTTCAAAGAAAATAATCTAAAATTCATATGTAGAATGTTAATGAACTTCATTACAGCGTATAATAAAAAAAACAGTTAAAGCTGCATGCCTCTGAATGAACACAAATATTTCAAGAAAATCAAACTTGAGAACAATGTCCTTAGATTTTAAGAAAATTTAAACGATTCAAAATTTAGATAATAGTGTACATGTGCGATTTATGACTGATTTTGCAGAATATATCACCATATTTCTACTGCGTTATTTACGTAGTTAGAGCCTTTTTGTGCATATTGTCAATTCATGCAATATTTCCACTTATAATTTCATTAGTTTATCCTTTACTATGGATGCTAATAATTTGGAATACATAACAAAACTTTTGTCCAAACATGGGCTCCTAAATGCTTTTCATCTTAAATACAATAAAGTGATATAGTACTTTATTGTACAGCTGTCGTTGTCGCATGTTACTGCAGCAACAGTTTGTGATTTGTATAGTGTATTCATTGGTAAATAAGGAAACTAAAATAAGGCGAATCGGAAACAAGAAAACCTTTTTTTGATAGAATAGATAACAGTACAGAACTAGAGATTGGTTAGCTTGCTATCGCTTAAAAGCAATACGTAAGCCACAAAGGGACGCTTTCCAATGCAGCAAAGGGATTGATAAAAATAAATTAGTTGTTAGTTTGCATTACATCTTTGTACACAATTCATTAAAAAGAATAACAATTTTTAATGTCAAATGAAAAAAATCTTTAACCTTGACCAAGATAAGTTGACTTGCTTATGTCGGTAGGTACATGTGTGGTTAAGATATTAACCGACAGGTAAACTATTGCAATTACATTAGCGATGGTATCAGGTGTACAAACACCGCTTACAACAAGTATAATTTCATTTGCAGATGTACTTTTTCTATAAATGTGTCAAAACGATGCAGTGCGTTAGTGTTGAATAACACATTAATATATAAATCATGGCGATAATAATGTGTGTAATTACCAAATTCTTAAAACCGATATCCTTGCACATTTTGTATTTTGTACTTGAACAATAACATCTGTTAAAAGTATTCAATGATTGCCATTAGCTAACTATCGCTTTGTTCTAGCTTACCAAACCACAAACCTTTGAACATTGCTTTCAGAGTAATTATTTCAACCTTTTACCCCATAAGCGTATTGCGAAAAATGGCCGTTTTCATTGAAAAGCCTCCTGTAACAAGTTCAAACTGTTATGAAACTATGAAAAATGCTTCAATATTGATGAAACTTGGCACAAATGTTGACTAGACCATAGCCTCTGTAACAGCATGCTCAATCAAAAATTTCTTGTCACCATGGCAACGGGGGAACGTCTCAAAATTGCCAAAAATCACTATTTTGCATTGTTCTTTTCCATCAAAACTGATTTCAAAGTGCTGCAACTTAGTAATGAATTGAGATAGAGTAAAAGGCTTTTCAGCGTCGCTTACTACTTACCCTAAGATGGACCTGAGGCCATTTTAGGCTGTCACATGTCCAAGATTTTCTTGGCGATGAGGGGGACTCCGCCCCCCTTCACCCCCCCCACTCAAACAGAAAGGGGTACATCCTCCTTCCGGCACCCCCCTAATGTAACATTTGGATGGCGCCGAAAAACTGGTCACTTTTTTAACAACTAAAAACAGTGTTCCAGGCCCTAAATAGGACATTTTTCACTGTTTGAGACCTCAAAAGGGGGGGGGACAAAAAGCCGTCGAAACACGCTTATAAAAGGGAAAAGGTTAAATAGTCTACACAATCTGCATTGTCCTTATAGAATGAAAGGTGAATAGGAAAATGGTCTCTTAACGAAGGTGGCCTATACCGAGAATATGTGTTCGGCTAATACGTTTTTCGATTGCAAATCATTTTAATTTACGATTTTTATAAATTACTATTGCAAAGCACAATAAATATATACTAGTATACTAGACAGTACAAATCCATGTAAAAAAAACTAATTACAACCAGAAATACTGATCCAAGAATTAAATTCGCCAAAATTGATGTCTTGTTAAAGTCTAGCCGACTTTCTCTATCACGACTTCATTTCTTTTTATCTCCTATCATTGTTGCAATGACATCAGCCCTAATGTAATACGAATAAAAAACCAGTCAGTCTGTTTAAATTCACAAAATATTGTTGTTGTTCATATTCAGCTTCGATTGTACAAAATATATCACAAAAATAAATGCATGATGCGTAAAATGGTTGATTTATATATATACTAAAATTGTTGAAGATATTGTTTGTGAAACTTTGTGAAAAAAGTTTTCGAAAATGTCAGTTTAAATCAAGGACACGGTAGTTTGAATTGTAGAAGTAGTTCCCGGGATCACAATAACCCACAGCAGTATTGTGCGTTTATAAATAAATAACAAAATAAATAAGTGAATAAAGAAAGAAAGAAAGGAAGAAAGAAAGAAAGAAAGACAGAAATCGACATATTTACATTTTCCCATTTTCAGTTTAGTAGATAAATGTAAAAGAATAAAAGCTATTCAACACCGGTCTAAGTAATTATTCCTGGACACATGAATGGATTATACACCCATTATATATCAGTAATGACTAGCTTCGGGATAAATTCCTCGTTACAAATAAGCTTGCTTCAGAAGTTCAAGATAATTACATATTTAATATGTCTTGCCTCTGGTGCATTCCGCCAATATTTTTTATTGTCTATTAATCAATTGAAAGTCATCTTAGATGGGAGTGTAATAATTGTTATTCTGAGAAAACTTACCTTTCCAAATACATGACATATGAAAGATGTTATTATGGTAGAGTAATAACATGTGCTACATGTAGTATGACTTTTCATGATAATTAAGGTAGGACTGTCTTCATGTAACATCTTTCTAGAGAGTATCATATTTGAGTAAGGTTACAAATCTCATTTTTTAGAAATAAATTCTTCTTTTTTACTATTTAAAATCAAGAATTTTCTTTAAAAAAAACCTTTGAAGTCTGTTAGATACTTAGATCTATATATTTTGGCGATAAACTAACACTCGTTTTAGTGTAAGATGAATAATGAGGAAAATATAGTTTAGTTAACAAAGGAAAAAAATTGGTAGCTTAGAAACAAAAATGATTAATATTAATAAACATATGCTATATTAGGTCAAGATTTTTTTAAAAAACAACAGATAAAACTTATATGTGAAAATAGATAAAAATCCTTACATCTTTGAAAATGCTTTTAACTTGATGCAGATGATTATCTTTAAGAATGTCTTTTCTCTCCAAAATCTTAATTCTGGTTAGGTTATGTTGCCCGTACTAAGTTATCATAAATAAACCAACACTTAAATATAAATTTGTTTTGTTCAATTGGAATGATAGATAAATCACCCAATCAATATGATTTAACTTTTTTGCGAAATATAACAAAGTCATTTTCTTCTTGAGAAATATCCCATAGTACACTGGTCAACATCTCACCCAAACCCCATCCACACAAAAATGTTTTGATAGAACCTTTAACACAATAAGCCAATCAATCTATTATCTTTTAAACTTTTAAGAAATACGACAATGCCATGATTTCTTTTTGTCATGAGAAATCTCCCATAGTGCAAGACATTGAATTGCGAGGAATATTATTTAAAGTTTGTGTATTTGACCTTGGGCTATGAATTTCCTCCGAAACAGATTGACAAAGGACCGCTTAATGAGATTTTATGACTTTTTGAACTTGATTATTGGTTTCTAGGGACATTTTTATGGCCTAAATAGAACAGTTTTATATGGTCAATGTCTTAAGAAGAATAAAAAAACGGGTTACTATCTGATTGAGTATTTGTTTTCAAATAAATTGTTCCGTTGCTTCCGTATTATATGTGAAAAAAGTACTTCTGTAACTGTTCCTTTTAGTTGACAGTAAAAAAAACAACAACAAATTACTTACACAATACCAATATATTTTAAATATAATTTATATTCATTAACCTGGAATGTCTTTCATATATTGGGTTACGTGTACATATTCTAATACTAGTGTGGTTTAAAAACTAATAATTAACAAAATACCAGTTTTGATATTTATTAAGAAAGTGTTTTTTATTACCAACAATAACTGGCAGTTACAAGTAAGTATTATGAAACCATTCCGGTAAATAAGTAACAAAAAGATATGTTTTTCAAAAACTGTTGTGTTTCATAAAACTATTAATTAACAAAATACTATTTTTAATGTAAAATATATTGAGTAAGAATGTCTTTCATATAATAAACAATAACAGGCAGTAACAAGTAAATATGCTAAAACTATTGAGGTTAAAAAAAATCAACAAATCTACGATATTTAATGTTTATTAAATACTATGAATACTGTATCCGTTGTTTATTATGTAGAAGTTATACATGTTAATTTATCAGTCGGCTCATGTTTCTTTGCAACGTTTGAAAACTACAAATAAATATTCTTGCTATTTAGAATAAAATGCAAATATTTAGCAAGGAATGTATTTATTCTCGTAAAGCATTTCGATCTTCAATGTTATACACATCGGTTCAATTCTTTAATTAAGAATAGGGAATAATTTACTTAGGACTTTCAACATAACATGTCTGCACTCCTTAAATCTCCATATGTTACATTTCAAAAGGTCAGACATAATCCTTCTTTGCTTCCATCATTATATAATGCCTTTGCTGATAGACAACAATTAGCTTCTGCTAAAATTAGTGAATTTAATTTCAGACGATATCTCCTAAAATAAACCAGTGTTGATTTAAACGGGAAAACATATAATTCAATATATTTGCGAATTTCAACACAAACGAACACAAAAGAAGAAACAGGCAACTTTTTTTCAGATATATTTGCGCAATACAACACAATAGAAATATCAATAAGAGATAATAAAGCAACTATTTTTCCAGATATTTGCGCATAACAACACAAAAGAAATATCAATAAGAGATAATAAAGTAACTATTGTTCCAGATAAATTTGCGCAATACTACACAATATAAATATCAATAAGAGATACATGTAATAAAGCAACTTTTTCCCAGATATTTGCGCATAAAAACACAAAAGAAATATCAATACGAGATAATAAAGCAACTTTTTCCAGATATTTGCGCAAAACAACACAATATAAATATCAATAAGAGATAATAAAGCAACTTTTTTCCAGATATTTGCGCATAACAACACAATATAAATATCAATAAGAGATAATAAAGCAACTTTTTTCCAGATATTTGCGCATAACAACACAATAGAAATATCAATAAGAGATAATAAAGCAACTTTTTTTCCCAGATATTTGCGCATAACAACAAAAAAGAAATATTAATAAGAGATAATAAAGCAACTTTTTCCAGATGTTTGCGCATAACAACACAATAGAAATATCAATAAGAGATAATAAAGCAACTTTTTTCCAAATATTTGCGCATAACAACAAAAAAGAAATATTAATAAGAGATAATAAAGCAACTTTTTTTCCCAGATATTTGCGCATAACAACAAAAAAGAAATATTAATAAGAGATAATAAAGCAACTTTTTTCCAGATATTTGCGCATAACAACACAATAGAAATATCAATAAGAGATAATAAAGCAACTTTTTTCCAAATATTTGCGCATAACAGCACAAAAGAAACAACAATAAGCAGTAATAGAGCATGTTTGTTCCAGATATTTGCGCATTACAGCAGAAAAGATACAATAATAAGCAATGATAAAGCAACTTTTTTCCAGATATTTGCGCATTACAACCCAAAAGAAACAACAATAAGGAACTTTTGTCAATAAAATACAATGCAAATTAAACATGATTGTATAATTACAAAATAAAAGAATCTTTTAAACATCACTGGCCATAACCTGGACATTTTTTTTAAAAGATAGTAAAGAAAACTATTTATAAATAGAAGCTGTATGGGCAAACATAAACATTATATTTATTAATGTTTCATGTAAATTACAAGCTTTATCTTTATAAATTATGCAGAAATTTCTATAACATAATAAAATGATTTTTGTCCAAACTTATGAATATGATAAAAAATATCATAACAATCAATGAATGAGATATTTAAATCATTGTATATACCAATAAAGAATTTACCTGTAAAAGATGTAAACTAGGTGTAGGCAGTTGTTCTGTGTCAAAACAAAATTAAAAAAAATGTTATATGACTTACATTCCACTGAAAAACATAATAAAAATGTCGATCATTTAATGCATGACCATTAGGCTTTATGTCATAACTCTGTCTCATAATCCCGTGAGAAACCGATGTAGTTTAAATCCTTTTACGCCATGAATGGCATTTTTGAATAAGAAAGCCTTAAAACAGTTTTTTTTCTGTCAGTAATATCTGAGAAATAAAAGAAAATATAGTATACATTATTTATATAACCAAATAATCAAGTACCCATTTATTTTAAAAAAATTCCTAAGCACGAAAGCTCACAAAAAATGCACAAAAATTCACTTAACAATACTGACATGGAGGAAATTAATGAACAGATATCATTATTCCACATTAAAAAAATCCGTTCATAAAAGGGTAAGGATTTCACAATTTTACAACAGATACACATTCAAAATACTAGATTTAAGAACAATAATTAAACACTCCAGTTGTTTTTTATGCAGTTACTAATTCAATGTTTTATAAGAAACAACAGTCTTAGATATTGTACTCACTAAAGTGAGTGTTTGTGTATTTTCCTTTGTTTTGGCGATCCATGGACAAGATCAATTAAACCAACCCCGCAACAGTTCTTTTTATTTTTGCTGTTTTGAGATTTCCGTACTATCTATTTTATGTTAATTTGTATTACAAGGTTATTCAATCAATATGCAAGTATTTGCTAGAAATTATCAAGCAAAGAAAGTTCTATTTACTTAATAGGGAATATAAAGCAATCATTTGTGTGACTGACTTAACAACGAATCATCATACTGGTTTTCGTTTCGCAAGTAATGAAATGGGAAATGGTATTTCACTGACTGAGAAATCTTTTGCAATATTGCGAACATGTAAGATTCATTTTTATGTATTCATGATCGGCTACGGCCCATGAACTTTTTATTTAAGATTAAAATAATCACCTAAATATAGCATGTCCTTTTAGTTCTGGCTTCCAAAACTTTATAAGCCGCCTTTTTAACATTTGAGCCACGTCACGACAAAACCAACATAGTGTGTTTGCGACCAGCATGGATCCAGACCAGCCTGCACATCCGCGCAGTCTGATCAGGATCCATGCTGTTCGCTTACCAACCATATAACAAGCAAAGAAACTGATAGCGAACAGCATGGATCCTGATCAGACTGCGCGGATGCGCAGGCTGGTCTGGATTCATGCTGGTCGCTAACCCATTATGTTGGTTTTGTCGTGACGCGGCTCATTTTTCTTTCGTCTGATGCGGTATGTCAAACTATAAAAACAGATACGTTGGAGAACTTAAGCTATGTCTTTTGAGTAATTTGTATATATAATTCATTTACAACGACAACTGACAATTGCAACCATCTCAGTCAAAATCAATAAACACATTTTAAGAATGAATGCATATTATCTGTCAATAACAATTGGAACGTTTGCTGTTATACTTAGATTAAAGGTATCATTTCTGTTAGATTTTAGTTACGTTTACATCGTTAATAAAAGAAATTTATACATTTCCAACTTCTTAATATATTTTATGAAATATATCGGACAGGCTTAACGAGAGTTTAATAACATTTTACAGCTGTATAAAAAAATATCATATAAGTAATAGAAAGAGCACCGAAACACGAGGCTATCTGATTTGTACGAGGGGGCGTAGCCCCCGAGTATAAATCAGATTGCCGAGTGTTTTGGTGTTCTTTCTCTTTTGTATCATAGTCAAACATAAAAACACGTTCCCTGTTGTCACAATTTTAAACCCCGGGAAAAAGTAACCAATGATCGAGCATCTGAATATGATATTTCTGCCGCTTTCCCTTTCTCTGTCGTCACAATATGTAAACCCCAGCAAAAATGAGCCAATCAACAGGCATGATCTGGAGTGCGGGTAACTGATACCTGCACTCCAGTTACCGCACTGTGCATGTATATGTATACGATTTAACTCTGACACTTTTTCAACAGAAAGGTCCCCAAACTATGATACAATGAAACTTGTATCATAGTTTGGAGACCTTTCTGTTGAAAATGTGTCAGGGCTAAATCGTATACATATACATGCACAGTGCGGTAACTGGATTGGCTCGTTTTTGCTGGGGTTTACATATTGTGACGGCAGAGAAAGGGAAAGCGACAGAAATATCATATTCAGATGTTCGTTCATTGGTTTATTTTTGCCGGGGTTTCATATTGTTACAACAGGGAACGTGTTTTTATGTTTGACTATGATACAAAAGAGAAAGAACACCAAAACACTCGGTAATCTGATTAATACTCGGGGGCTACGCCCCTCGTACAAATCAGATAACCTCGTGTTTCGGTGCTCTTTCTATTACATAATGTTTACTTATACACAAATCGGTTTTTAATGTTATATTATGGATAAATATAAAAAGAAAACTTCAGAAAAAACATCTATTTAACTGCTTAATATCTAAACTAAGCCTTTCCACTTTTAAATCTGTTTAAAACCATTCATCGTTTTTCTAGGGAAAAAAATGTTTACCGACTTAATATGGAAGAGTGCATACCCTGATCAGACGACGGCAATCTGCAATGTTCTCGGTTTGAACTGGGCATACATGTATTACTAATATTAAATGAAGCCATCAGGCTTAATTATTTATTGTATACGTTGATACGATCAACTGCTAGCGTTGACTCCCTCGTAAAGATTTTTTTGTATTATTTCCTTTTTCTTTTCCGCAGTTTATCTAAACCAATACCACGCTATTTGGTAACTTTGTTTGGTTGGGATTTGAGTTGCACCAACACTGAATGTCATATGGCGTTTTGCTAGCTTACTTGTGGTTGCTCGCTGAAAATCTACCGTAGCTGGATTCGAACCAACAGCGCATCTCATTTTCTTATTCAAAACAGTCTATTTTAAATACCTATTGTACTCAATTTACCTTCGTTGCAACTTTCCCGAGTCCAAAATATCACATCCATTCCTTATTCTTCCTCAAGTAAAGCTAGTTATTCTTATACGAGTCATCATTCTTACATTTTTGGAGGCTTTTTAAAGTCATATATCATCAATCGCCTAATCATTGTGACAGGATATCGTCTGCAGCTGTCAAATGATTCTCTATAATGAGTTATGTTTACTAAGTTGTCGTGTGAAATACACAAAGTCATATTTGATTCCGATTTTATTCCGACTCGTACACATCTGCCTGGATCGAAAATCGCAATAAAAATCTCGTACAATAATATTTCAGTTAAGTATTTAAAACGTAATTTTTAAAAAAAAATCTATTATTCTAGCACAATAATAAGCCGTATAATCATATAAAAAAGTAAAGACTTAAAAATCAGTTATTTCTTGTTGTTGAGATCTACAAATCTAAAACCCCTAATATTTTTACATTTACATTTTATATAAATTATTCTTCATAATTTGATTATTGTCGACGCAAAATGAATAAATGACATACAACATGTACAAAGAGAAAAAAACTACAAAAAAGAGAATAAACAGAAAAGATTAATCAGTCCCATTTTTAATAATCGAATCTTTGTGTAATTTAACACTGTATTATAACATTACTTATGTATGTCTTATCCTTTTTAAGTTTCAAACAAGTTCTATTTTGGTGTTGTAATAATAAAGCAAAAATGAGTTTTAAAAAAGTATATTGTTTGTATAAACGCTTTTTTATCTTGCAATATAAATTTAACGACAACAACACCAACACCAACATCACCACTAACAACAACAACAACCCAATTAAAACACTATCAACAGTTATAAAAGAGAACTAATGTTGACAAACAAACTAAGACACTACAAAGATAGCTTTTCAGAATGAAACTTAAAACTCCTGATATATAAATGATTGTTATTTTACGTAATTGTCAGCGCAAAAATGAATATCTGACTTACACTGAGAAAAATACTTATTTAAAAGAAGAAAAGAAAAAAAAACACAACAAAAACAGACTGAAATGATTAATCCATAGAATACCGTTTTTTGTAGTTTTTTCTTTGAAAAGCAAAACTTTGTTTAATTTGACACTATATGATAGTAACATATGACTATCTTATCCTTTTTAAAGTTCAAACAAGCAACAATTTTGTGTTGTGATAATAAAACAAAAAAGTGTTTAAGAAAAGTATATTGTATGTACAAACGATTTTTGTCTTGCGATATAAGTTGAACGACATCAACAATGACAACAACACCCACAACAACAGCGGTAACAACAGGTACACCAACAATAACTCAAACAATACACTAACAACATTTGAAAAAGAAAACTAATCTTGACGTGCAAACTAAATCACTACAAAGATAACATTTAAGAATGAAAAGTATTCAGTTCACTTTCAAGCTTAACCATAACTATAATAGAATGGTTTGTTTCCTGATTTTTAATTAAAGTCCATAAACAGAAATTGCTTTCGTCGATTCTTGCCGACCTCTTTGACTTTGGCATCTATTCTTAACTGATTGTGCCTAATTGCAAAAATATTAAATGTTCTAAAATTACTAAAAAAACATGAATGGTTTACCTGTCCAAGAATAAACTGAAATAGTTAGTTTTGAAAATAAACACAATAAAGTACCAATTATGCTACATAAACCTGATTTAACAAGCATATAGTACATACTTTTTACAAATTTAAACGTCATTACTTTTAACAGTTGATTGATGACATTATCAGTTTTTCTTTTAATGCATGTAGACATGTCTGAATATATTAATCGCTGGTAAAGGTAAAATGCTTCTTTAGACATTGCACCAATTTTATTAAAAAAACAATCAACAACAAACAAAATTTCTGTTTTACTTATCATTGTTCTATAAATTGAATACTGTATCCGTTGTTTATTATGTAGAAGTTATACATGTTCATTTATCAGTCGGATCATGTTTCTTTGCAACGTTTGAAAACTGCAAGTTAATATTCTTGCTTTGCAAATATTTAGCAAGGAATGTATTTATTCTCGTGTAGCATTTCGATATTCAATGTTATACACTTCCAAACGCATTGGTTCAATTCTTTGGTTGAGCATAGGGAATAATTTACTTAGGACTTTCAACATTTCATATCTGCACTCCCTAAATCTCCATGCGTACAGCGCCGGGTAAACAGCGCACATTATCAACATAAATACCGCTGATACGTTAGTGTTCCTTGCCCCATCTTCTTTGAAAGAAAGCACACAAAAAGATATCAGTAAGGGCACGTGCACTAGCTGAAATACTGCTATAATGCACACGATGTTTCCTGTGGAAGTAAAATGACGTCGTCTGTACGTAGACTGGTTCCCGAGTGTATGTATTGCTTCTATTGCTCTTATGTGTTTCCTCACTACAAGAAAAGTCGCGATGTAGCAAACAGTGTTAATAAAAATGAATACAGCTAGAAAATAGGTAGTCAAATGACCACTTTTAGTAGCCTTTATGAAATCCAGTCCCTCTTGTTTAATTGTGGGAATAACTAAATAACGCAAAGATAATTTAATGCACAATACAAAGCTTATACATACAACTACAAACTTTGAAATGTTTCTCTCATCGGCTATTCTTGAATATAAATACGGGTAATATAAGCAGAAGACACGCTCAAGCGATAAGATTGTAACTGCTAACCATGAAACAACTGCCGAAACGCGAACAATTTCCGAAAAAACGGCTCCAGGGATTTCCTTTAAAAATCCAATCACGTATGCCAAAATACAGATTACAAGAAACGATGAATTACCCAAAAGTGTTATACATATCAAAAGTTTTGCAGCAAAAGGAATAAGTCTTGTCAAGATGATTCCAACGAGAGTGAATATGTTCCAAAATAATGTTATTATTACAAAACTTAAAAACAAGAATTTAGCTAAATCAGTGGAAAAAATTCGTTGTAATGTTTCAGTAGAATGTTTTGTTATTGTCGCATTATCTATCATAACGTTCATCTTTTTTATATATATTCCATGTTCAACATAAAGAATCAACGTTTTCCGTCGAACATTATGAGACCAAATGACTATTTCAGGCATATGATGTTGAAAGATAATGATATATATATATTAATATATTAAAAAAGAAAGAAATAACTAGCATAACAAAGAACTTCATTAATGTAAGATAAAAGATAAATGAAGTTTAAAATGAGTTTGGGTTTGGTTAAAAGGAATCTTAATTACAATAAGAAAAACAAAAAACGTCTAATATTCCATCTATATTTCAAAGAAACAGATGATTAGGTACAAAAGTATATCTACGACTGTCAATATTTCATTTCTTTTAACAAGATAATGCCTTATCTTATCAAAGTAATTGTTAAATGTATAAACGGTTATCATACAAACTTATTATTTAGAGTTGCCATGCATTCGGTTGCCATGGTGACCAATATTTCTGATCAAGTGCTTTATATAGCTACATTACAGTTATACGAACTATGTATAAGCATGCACATAACGCTTGTGCAACTTTCTTTTAACAAAATAGCTATCATTCGTTAGAAATTAAATATTTCCTCTTTTCTATCTTAAGGTTTAATTAAATAACATCTCCATAATTGAATATGTGCTCCGTATGTATTTTCAGGTTCCTGTATCAGTATCAGACTTTGAGTAAATGGCCACAAATATAGGTCCGTATAGCCTTGACTTTGACAGTTCCATCACTTAATCGATATGGAGGAGTTTTAGAGAGAAAAAAAAACACAATTTTTTAAGTTTCTTACTCAATCCCTAAGAATTATTTTATGTACTTTATTATGTAGTTGAAAAGATTACAAAAATGTTGTTTAAACTAATGAATGTAGTTGGTAGACTCAACAAGGTTGTACAATGACGTTGACCTTTGACCTTTATACCTGTATATTGATGTGGTAGGTGGAACTTATCAATGTTTGAAGTTTCAATGAAATGGCCCTATAAATATTGAAAGGGACTCCAATGAGGTTAAAAAGCCTAAAAACATAAGATAAGAATTTCTTACATAAATAAACTGGGGCGCTTTAAACAGAAATATATGCAAAGAAAGTTTAGAAATATACGTAAAGATAAATCGAAAATCATAGTTTAATGCTTTTCTTAGTCTAATTTGAGCGAAAAGCGTTTAAACGCTTTTCATTTTGGGTCCCGTTTTTTACAATTTGAATAATTATTATGGAAAACGAAGTGCACAAATGATCTGAAAGTTTGCACAAAGATTCGTGGTCTACACCTACATCAAATGGTACATTTATCTTGAAAAAATATTTTCAGTCCCATCATGTCAAAAAACCTCAGTAGAGTCCCTTTAATTTAATAATTTGGCCATGAATTAAAATATACATAGAAAGGTTAATCAACGCCGATGCCGACGAAGGTCTCGTGATAATACCTCTGCTATCACTTCGAAAAGTGGAGCAAAAATGTATAAAACATAATCCTTGTGCAACTTTTGTTATCATTTATGCCATTTTAGCAGTCTGTTGCCTTTTTTCATTTTATTTACTTAGGTTTCCAGATGAATGTGTAAATTCATTCATATGTGATTCATTCTTTATACAAAATTATACCATTTGATGTCCATTTATCCCGATTTCATTCAACGATTAAATAAACAGATCAACAATAATTAATGTTCAAATACTTTAACAACATGAATGAGAAAATATAGCAACGGGGGCAAACAGTACGCATCGGTAAGCAGATATAAAATGCAGTTCGTTTATCTATTATTTTACACTGACATTGTAAATTTAATTAACATTAGACATTTATGCAAAGTTTATGTTTATATTCTTAAATATATTACATGTATATTGTTCGTACCAAGGGAACTGGCAGTTTTCTATAACAAAAAATGACTTTTTGAAGAATGCAATAAAAAAAGACATTGAAACATTGGAAAGAAATGTCAACGAAGCAAGTATAATTTTGGAATTGACATTATCTCGAGAAACAAACCAGACGAAAAAAGTGTCTGCTGCAATGAATATTGACAGTTTCAGTTAACAATAACATAAACAAGAGGGCCATGATGGCCCTAGATCGCTCACCTGAATTATCAAACTCATCCAAACAATTACCTAGACAAGCATTCTGACCAAGTCTCATGACAGGTGAGTCAAAAATGTGACCACTACAGTGTTAACAAGGATTATCCATATTTGAGCAGTGCGACCTAGTTTTTTACCCAGGTGACACATATTCAAACTTGACCTAGAAATCATCAAAACAAACTTTCAGACCAATTTCCAGGATACTTGGATCAAAACAGTAGCAACTAGAGTGTTAACAAGATTTTTCTATTTTTAGCTCCGGTGACCTAGTTTCACATGCGATTTCGAACTCATCCAAGCAATTACCTAGACAAGCATTCTGACCAAGTTTGATGATAATGGAGTCGAAAATGTGACCACTAGAATGTTAACAAGGTTTTTCCATATTTGGGCGGTGTGACCTAGTTTTTCATCCAAGATGACCCATGTTCGATCTTGACTTAGAAATCATCAAAACAAACTTTCAGACCAATTAACAGAATATTTGGATCACAACAGTAGCCACTAGAGTGTTAACAAGATTTTTCTATTTTTAGCTCCTGTGACCTAGTTTTTCATCCGAGATGTCCCATGTTCGATTTATTCCCAGCAATGACCTAGACAAGTTTCCTGACCAAGTTTGATGACAATTGAGTCAAAATTGTGACCACTAGAGTGTTAACAAGGTTTTTCTATTTTTAGCTCCTGTGACCTAGTTTTTCATCCGAGATGACCCATGTTCGAACTCATCCGAGTTATTACCTAGACAAGCATCTTGATCAAGTTTGATGATGATTGATGCAAAAATGTGACCGCTAAAGTGTTAACAAGGTTTTTCTATTTTTAGCTCCGGTGACCTACTTTTTCATCCGAGATGACCCATGTTCGAACTCATCCAAGCTATCAACTAGATAAGCATCCTGACCAAGTTTGATGATGATTGATTGATGCAAAAATGTGACCGCTAGAGTGTTAACAAGGTTTTTCTATTTATAGCTCCGGTGACCTAGTATTTCATCCGAGATGACCCATATTCGAACTCATCCGAGCTATTATCTAAACAAGCATCCTGACAAAGTTTGATGATGATTGGGTCGAAAATGTGACCACTAGAGTGATCACAAGGTTTTTCTATTTTTAGCTCCTGTGACCTAGTTTTTCATCAGAGATGACCCATGTTCGAACTCATCCAAGCAATTGACTAGACAAGCATTCTGACCAAGTTTGATGATGATTGGTTCAAAAATGTGACCACTAGAGTGTTCACAAGGTTTTTCTATTTATAGCTCCTGTGACCTACTTTTTCATCCGAGATGACCCATGTTCGAACTCATCCGAGCTATCACCTAGACAAACATCCTGACCAAGTTTGATGAAGATTGGGTCAAAAATGTGACCTCTAGAGTGTTCACAAGGTTTTTCTATTTTTAGCTCTTGTGACCTAGTTTTTCATCTGAGATGACCCATGTTCGAACTCATCCGAGCTTTCAACTAGATAATCCTGACCAAGTTTGATGATGATTGAGGCAAAAATGCGACCGCTAGAGTGTTCACAAGCAATTGTGGACGACCGGACGGACGTCGGACGACGGACATTCATCGATCCTAAAAGCTCACCCTGAGCAAGCTCAGGTGAGCTAAAAATTAATAGAAATGTACAAGCCAGAAAAACAAATAAGGTGTGGTTATAATAAAACTCAGAAATAAAACTGTTTTTATGCCAGACTTGACATGACAAACATACCTTTTTATTCTTATTCTGATATAAATTCCAAAAATATTAGCTCAATATAGCTGAGGTGTTATCATTAAAGGTTGAGGCATAAGAATGGTCGCCCCCGTTTATCCCTGCGTGAATGTAAGATTCGAGATCAACTAACATGAGTCTATGTTTATTTTTTCCATTGGCTTTAGTAGGTGAGGTGGTTTTAACCCCTGTTTTTGCTATGAAGTATTAAAACTTGAGGTTAACCAAAATCATCTTTTCGCCATTTGACCTTTTCTGTGTTGGTGGTCCGTAAAAACCTAGTAAACAAACAAAAAAATGAAATTTAGCCTATAACGTGCTGTTTACAAATACGCTGGTTCTGTGCTGATTATCATAATAAATTTTACTTTTAATTATCAAATAATTGACATGTAGAAGCATTTTCTAGTTGATTTATACTAATAAATGAATTTAGTTAAGTTTTTACAGAATGAGATGATACGTGTTCCATTTATTTGGGAAACCTGTTAATTTCCAGACTATTATGATATATCATAAAAATATATTAAGTAAATAAGTAAAGAAATCAATCAAACTGATAGGTTTTGCATTCGTTTTGAGATAAGTTCTTCAGTGCAAATAAATATATATCAGCAAATATTGACAAGACTTCGATCATAAATAGTATGCTTGACAAAATCTTATTTTCTAAAATTTGATATATCCACTCTTTACAGACTCATCCGTCAAATGTCGTCATGAAAACTATTATATTAGACATTTGGAAGAAGAAAATGGACAGCAGATATTACGTGTGTGAGAAACTGATCTCTGAACAAAATAATTAAATGTTATGAGACAGGAAGTATTCAGAATAACCATAAAAAACTATTTATATTTATCATATAAAGAAACTTCTTAATTGGAAATACTAGTACTTTATGTAATAGAAAGAGCATCAAAACAAGAGGCTATCTGATTTGTACAAGGGAACGTTGTCCCCGAGTATTAATCAGATTTCCGAGGGTTTTGATGTTTTCTCTCTTTTGTATCATAGTCCAAAATATAATACCACGTTCCCTGTTGTCACAAAAAAGTAATTAAAGAACGGGCATCTGAATATGACATTTTATCACTTTCCTTTCCTCTGCCGCCCCCAGCAAATATTAGCCAATCAATAGGCATGCTCTGGAGTGCGGGTAACTAATACCTGCACTCCAGTTAACGCACTGTGCATGTATATGTATACGATTTAACTCTGACACATTTTCAACAGGTCCTTAAACTATGATTCAAATATATTCATAATTAATGATTGCATATTCTCTGTTACGGAAAAATGCAATTTTTTGGCGCTCTTTCAGGTGCTGTGATTTCACGTAAAGTGTTTACATACTACGCTATCAGACTATTGACCTTTGGTTTTACATGTACTTATTCGTTATTATTCAAGAATGCTGTATCCATATCCAAACGCATGACAAATTCGTATTAACTCTAGATGTAATCATATAAAAACATATGACAATTTCGTATTAACTTCAGATGTAGTCATATCAAAACATACGAAATATATTCGTATTAATTTAAGATGTATACGTTATCGTATCAAAACATACTAAATATTCGTATTAACTTTAGATGGAATCATGATATCAAAATATATGAACTAGAACATAATGTACTATATCAACTATAAATAGAAATCAGTTTATGTCAGAATTGTTAGAATCTCTTTAATCACAGTTGCAACGGGCGGGAAATAACAGTAATCAAGGTGATAAGGCGTTTACCATAACTTGCCCGTGCAACGTCAAAATACCATACTTCTGACCGAGACACAGTATCTTTCTGTCATACAAAATGGATGTCAAGACTGCATACGACAAGAAAACAGATGATAATTTGCCTAACACAATGTAAAATCATCGAATTTTTCATTTCATCGAATGTGTCATTTAATTTGAAGCTTATTACTCTTTACTACATGCAAAATGCTTCACTATCTAAGTCAAGATATTGGAAACAGTCTGGGCATACTGTGAAAAATATTGCTTTGATTGCGAAATTTAAAACTTTCTAGTACGTTTACTTCATGTGACTCATCGAATTGCAATAAAGATATGTGCATTATTATCGTTTGAACAAGTTACACCATTTTAATAACTTGGTTTTTGTATATATGGTAAGATTTTCATGTTTCCACGTGCATACTCTAGGCACCGTACAACTTGAACAATAGTAAAATGTGGACACCGCATTATTCGTCCTTAAATCACTGCATTTATTTTCTTCTCTTTTTTTTCCAGTAACGTCGATCGACGAGAGATATTTACATGTGGGGTTTATACATTTGAAAAAATTCGAAAAAATATATAAAAAAATCAACTTACTTATCTATTGAGACCATTGCAGTATCATGTAGATAACTGGTATTTTGGATTTCGACCTTCAAGTCTTCCATTAAACAACATTTTTTTAAAAAAAGAGAAAGTTAACAGTCTTCCTTCAAATAAACCATATTTGTAATTAGATATGTAAGTTTCTTTAAAAGTGTGGTGCAAAAGAAAACAATCAATGCCAGTTATTATCAGCCAAACGGAATAAAAATGCGGTGTTAGAATTCAGTGTTGTGAGGTGCTCTAATTTGCATCTCAGTTAGACATTTTGCATCACATATTCCCAAAAAATTACACTAGAAACACAACCACTTGCGTGGAACTTTATTTTATTCTTAACCATTACATATATACAGGCTCATCAGATCATAGAAAAAACACATCTTCGTTAAAGCTAAGGTTTTTGTGATAAGTACAAGTCATGTTGAGATCGACATGACCTTTTGTAAACACTATTTCTTCGAAATATGTGATGTTCTGCGAATTGTGTTGTTCTACATAAACGATGAATTTTTTTTAAAAATTCGATGGAATAATTAAGACGTTGAAAAAAGTTTGCAATGTCTAACATTAAGATATTTTATAAGCAATTTCCTACAATTTGATTAGCCCGCCATTACTATTTTGTCCAGAAAGATACGGTGTCTTGGGTAGAAGTATAATATTTTGACGTTGCGCGGAAAAGTTGTGGTAAACGCCCTATCACCGTGGTAATTCTATTTCCAGCAAATAAATGAACTAATGATTAAAAAGGAATAAATTATGTCATATGCAACAGTTATATATGGTGGCTGATTTGTGCCATTCGTGTTTTCGCTCCGCGACCCCGCCAAGCGAAAAGTCGAGAATTAACAAGTTAAAATGGCGGTGGCGCGGAGCGAAAACACGCTAATTAGCGGGGTCGCGTGGCGAAAAGTCGAGATTTTATTGTAAAACCGCGGGGCCGCGAAGCGAAATATTTATTGTTATAGGGCGCTAATTAGCGTGCTGTTTTTCGCGCCCCCGAAAAATTATTCTTTAAAAACTCGACTTTTCGCTCCGCGCCCCCGCTAATAAGCGTGTTTTCGCTCCGCGGCCCCGCCGTTTTGGTAATTAAATCTCGTCTTTTCGCTCCGCGCTTCCGCGGTTTTATTCATTCTTTGAACCTCGTTCGGCGCCTCCGCTTATTAGCGTGTTTTCGCCCCGCGCCCCCGCCGTTTTATTTCTTAAATCTCGCTCCGCGACCCCGCGGGACGAAGTTTTATTTCTTAAATCTCGCCCCGCGCCCCCGCTAATAAGCGTGTTTTCGCCCCGCGACCCCGCCGTTTTATTTCTTAAATCTCGCTCCGCGACCCCGCCGGGCGAAGTTTTATTTCTTAAATCTCGCCCCGCGCCCCCGCTAATTAGCGTGTTTTCGCCCCGCGACCCCGCCGTTTAATTCCTTAAATTTCGCTCCGCGCTCACGCGGGCCGAAGTTTTTATTTCTTAATTTTCGTGTTTTCGTCTTCCACAGAATAATAGAAGAAAATATCTCTAAATCAAAAGTTAATCGGTATCTATACTGTATTGAATTTTTGTTTTACCTGTTAAAATGTCACAAAGTTACAGATAGAATGCATTCTTGCCTGTGTTAACACATTGTGTAAAACAAACTGCGCATGCCCCACTAAAAACCGGAAGACGAAAATTAAGAATAAAACTTCGTCCCGCGGGGTCGCGGAGCGAGATTTAAGAAATAAAACGGCGGGGTCGCGGGGCGAAAACACGCTAATTAGCGGGGGCGCGGAGCGAAAAGTCGAGGTTTTTAAGAACAATTTGGCGGTTGAGCGAACAACAGCACGCTTATTAGCGCCCTATAACAATAAATATTTTGCTTCGCGGCCCCGCGGTTTTACAATTAAATCTCGACTTTTCGCTCCGCGCCCCCGCTAATTAGCGTGTTTTCGCTCCGCGCCCCCGCCATTTTAACTTGTTAATTCTCGACTTATCGCTTGGCGGGGTCGCGGGGCGAAACGCGAAATGGCACAAATCAGCCACCATAGTAATATGATATCTCAACACAATGATTGATGCCCGTATGTTACACTGTGAATGAATAAAGATTAAAGCTCAGACTTCTAGGGTTTAATTATTTTTTACTTTTAAATAGGCCAGAAATATTCTTATTTTTTCTCTTTAATCACAGACATAATCTTTATATATATTCAAGTTTTATTTTTTCAGACATAAATTATGTTGTTTTAGTGATACATTGTCGCTTTCTTAAATCTCTGGACAATTTAAGACAACTGCGTTCTGTTAACATGGTTCTATCTTTTTTATGTTATTTCTCATACAATATAAAGTTTAGTGCGAAAACCTAAGAAGATTAATTATTCTAAAGATATGGCAATATGTTTATTTAAATTCAAAATTTTACCATTACACTTTTTAAATGTGGATTATTGCTACTGAGAGTAGACGTATCTTACATTTACCACTTCCTTCCCAGAACAAGGTAGATCAAACCGAGCCTGCAACATTTTTCAGTTTTGCCAGTTTTTGCGTTTTTTCTTAACGTTTATGTTATACGACAGATATATTTCGTACATCTCATACAATTGTATGTTGTATTTTCTTCCAAGTAACATAAGATAATATTACTTGACATATCAGTGAGCCATAAATAAAGTTCTGTTAGCAGTTTAAAGCTGGTATCCGTGATGTTTCACTATTCACTATCAAACTGAACATAACCTTTAATACATGCAGCTGATATGGCATCGACGTCTTCTTTACCTACAGACATGCAAACATAAATGGGCATTTAATTATGATTATTTGTTGCCTGAAATTCGTAATTGTTTGATAAAAATACGTATATTTGCTGTAAAACACACAATGGCAAACTCAAGTCACATATTATTGCTTTTGTATTCATTTTGTGGTAAAAGCTGTAGGCCAAGAACACACTACCACAACCACGTCTACTACTATTACCACTACAACTACTACTACCTACTACTACTACTACTACTACTACTACTACTACTACTACTACTACTACCCACTTCTACCACTACCACCACAACCACTACCACCACCACTACCACAACCACTACCACCACTACTACCACTTCTACTACTACTGCTAAAAAAGAGAGAGAAAAAAATATTACAATGAATCAAAAAATAAAATTCAGTACTTTACATATGAAATATGAAATTAACAATAAAACAAAATAAATACAAATTATTTTACAATATTGAATACAATATAAAGTCAAAGTTATATAACACACACAAAAAAATACGACAAAAAGTCAATATTTAAACAGTGACATGACATGTAACATACAATTTACTCTCTACCCTACATTATCAACAGTATATTAGCAAAAGTCAGTGTAATGTATAAACCAATTGATGCATATCATTTTTGGTCCATAAACCGTTTTAATCAAGATGTAAGTGTATCATATAAAAATAATGAAAAGAGAAAATTTCCACGTCACAGCTAATAGTTTTATTAAAGATAATTCTTGTTTCACTTGATGGATTACTCGTTTCACTTTAAGATTTATTTAATTAAGATTTTCTGCGATGATTTGTTTCATATTTTGTCTGGTCTTACTTCATGATTCATCCAATCTTTACATAAAGATTAACTTGTTTTCATTTAAGATCGTTTTGTCCTACATTGTCCTACATAATGATTCATTTGTTTCTCTTTAACAATACCTTGTAAGAATTTCTTTTAAAATAAACCCTGACTTCCGATATTTGCTTGATAAGAAAGCACTACTTGTTTTTACAATGCAGCTTCATATATTTTTACTAATTTATAAATAGAAAATAAACGCATGACAGGTTTTATCATCACAAGCTAAATGTACAAGTGTTGTTTACTTGATTTATGTGCTACAAAATTATCAAGTAAGTGATATAAAATGCTTCCTAGAGCAGTGTTTTAAATGGACTACAAGTAAATCATAAAACATGACTATTTTCCTTATGTCAAACAATAAAGAAAGGACGTTTTTCAAACGCATTTTTTATCTTGTCATTTTAGTACTTTTTGTATGTGTACCCCTGAGGACAATTGCATACCTTGCTCGTGAGTTCATTCTTTGTACAAACAGGAACGACACGCCCATTGCAAGTTATACACATAAAGATATACCGAAACGAATTCATCAAGTGTTTTTCAAAGTATCGAATTCATCAATCCAGGAAAAGTTTACAAAAGGACCAGAGTCTTGCAGGAGACGCAATCCATCATATTTATATACACTCTGGAATAAAACAATGGTCGACGAGTTTATAGAAAATAACTACCCGGATGTGAAGCAGTTATATGACAGCTATGACCATTGGGTTAAACGAGTAGATGCTGCCAAATACCTTGTGTTGTTCCATTTTGGTGGATGGTATATTGATATGGATTTAATATGTAAACGCAGGTAACAATATATTGTAAATGATATCGTTATTATATGTAAATGCTGGTAAAAGTACGTAAAAGAAGTAATAGATATGAATATATTGTGTAATAGTTATCTAAATAGTTATTATATGTAAACGTAGGCGTACGTAAGTGAAGTAATAAATATAGTTATAATAATTATGTAAACGCTGGTATTAATATATAGGTATTTGTACCGGTTATATATTGTACGTAGGTTTAAATTCATGAAACAAGAGATACAAATAATAGGTAAACGCTGGTTTCAATGTGTAATAATTAATTTGGGTATTATTAGTAAACCGCAGGTATGCGCTTATCAAATTACTATAAATAAGAATATAATGTATTAACGCATCAATATATAAGTTATTTATACAGGTATCTTAAAAATACGTGTTGCCTTCAAATAGATTGTTTAACAACGAAGTGGTATACACTATACAAAATCTTTAGACGTTTTAAAGAGTTATATTTCAGACCTGATAAAAGTAATACCGACCTCGCTTGAGTCATCGGTCAAAATGACGCTTATCAGCTTAAAAAACTCTTAATTTAGACCTAAGCATAAGTCTTTGATAATAGTAATAAAGATTCCGGACATGTTATATGTTCCTTTATAAACGGCTGTTTGCATATATTACCTCAGTCGTTAGGCGAGGCTTATATTACAAATAACAGTTTATATACGGCCATATAACTTGTCAGAAATCTTTATAACGAATTCGTGATACAGCACACTTCCGTTTTTACAGAAAAACTAAAGATTTCTTTACAAGTTGAAAGCAGTCTTGTATATTATTAGTTATAAACATTTTGACAGGTATGTAAACGGCTGTTTGAAAATATAACCCAAGCTGCTAGGCGAGGCTTATATTGCAAACAACCGTTTATATAAAGCCATATTACCTTTCAGGAATATTGATAACGGATTCATAATACAGAACACTTCCCTTTTAAGAAAAAAGTGAGATTTCTTAGGTAATTGACAGCAGCCGTATATATTAAAGTCACGATTATCCAATGAAAAGTGACGTTACAAACGTGCAGTATTATAAAAAAAACTTTATACTACTTTACAGTTGTAATCTCGCTATTAATTGGATAATCGTGACATTAATATTATTAGTTATAAATATTTTTGACAGGTAATATGGCCCTATATAAACGGTTGTTTGTTAATATAACCCGAGCCGCTAGGCGTGGGATACATTGCAAACAACCGTTTTTATACGGCCATATATCCGGTCAGAAATATTTATAACGAATTTATAATACAGCAAGAATAATTTTTAGAGGAATAAAGAGAGATTTCTTTATTAATCGACAACAGCTTTGTATATATATGTTTAGTTTAGTGTAAGATCGAAATATATTTCACCGAGTGAGCACCAAAAGGTATATTTCACGAGTGGCGCAGCCACGAGTGAAATATGAACTGTTGGTGTTCACAAGGTGAAATATATTTCGATCTTACACTTAACTAAACAAATTTTCTTTTTATTATATGCAAAGAAACGTTTTAAAAAGACATTAAACCTAATACTGAATGAAAAGCGCGCCAAATAATAATACAACGTGACGTCATTTATGACGTCACGTCATTAAGTTGGTACCCAGTACTGTGCACGCTCGTATTTCACTGAAACAACGTAAGGGGCTTAAATTCAAAACAGTGAAATTATCAAAGTGGTAATTTCACTGTTTCAAACAGTGAAAATACCAGTTTTATTTCACTGATATATTTCTATAAACCACCGAAAAGCATGTAATAAAAAACTTTATTATACTGCACGTTTGTAACGTCGCTTTTCATTGTATAATCGTGACGTTTATATAGTTTTATATACACGGCTGTTGTCGATGCATGAAAAAATTACTTTTTCTCTAAAAATGAAGTTTTCTGTATTACAAATTTGTTATAAAGATTGTTGATAGGTTATATGGCTGTATATAAACGGCTGTTTGCAATATTATCCTCGCCTAGCTGTTCTGGTTATATTTACAAACAGCCGTTTATAAAGGGCCATATAACCTATCAACAATCTTTATAACTAATAATATACACGGCTGCTGCCGATTTATGAAGAAACCTTACCTTTTTTCTAAAAATATGATGCTTGCTGTATCATAAATTCGTTATAAATATTTCTGACATGTTATATGACCATTTATAAACTGTTGTTTGCAATAGTTTGAAATTATGTTATAAGTTAATGCTAATTATATCATTCATTATATGTTTGGAAAATAAAGATAGCAGATAGAAAATATTAAACATTAATCTGTTTTCAAGGAATTAAATTTCAACCCAATTTGCATATGTGGATTACAAAGTAAACAAATTACGAAACCTTGTTTAATAAAAGAGAATTCTAAAATTAGCCTAAATGCACAATCGTTCTGTTAAAGTAATACTTGCATCTATTAAACGCAAAATTTAAAATATATTAAGTAATACTGTTAGAAATAAACGCAAGTCTTAAATTAAAGTATTAAGTAATACTTTAAACACTAATAATGTATCACTGAGATTTTAAAGGTATGTTTAACAATGGGTCGAACGTATAATTGTTTGTAAACAAGAATATATGAACTTTGTAGAGTTGGTAATGAAGTCTTAAAGCAGCATGCCTCCAGATTTATTCAAATTTTCATGAAAGTTTGAAAATGTATGTATCTAAAAGTAAACTATTATGAAGTGAACAAAGATTGTTATTTACGTATTTCAAAACGGCACTTAAATGTCCAAGTAAATTGCAAAGTTAACACGAAAGAGTTTAATATACAAAAGAGCTCTTAAAGCGTTAGTTACATAGTAGAAATATAACTTATGTGCACATAAATATAAATTATAGCTTGAATCTTGAATCATTTTACTTTTCTTACAATCGAAGTACATTTTTAACATGTTTGATTCTCTTAAAATATGGTCGCTCATCCTGAGGCATGCAGCTTTAAAGCGGTAAAGGTAAGATTTAACAAGACAAATATTGCAAAGAAATGCAGGTAACAAAAACTTGATGCTGTGACGGTAATTGTTTAAAGCATATTTTGTGAACGCACATGCATAAACGTGTTTACACTTTCACATAAAGTTGTTATAAGATAAAGAGGTTACACTATTTTTATAGTCCATCTAATTGTACACTTGAATGAATTCTTGTGTTGAAAAAGTTTTTAAGGACGAATAAACATGCCTTTTAATCATAACCAATAAAACAGTGTTTAAATCGAAACATATGTGCGTTTGTAATAAGTAGTTATACTATACATATTGGTGTCTCTTATTGTTTAGGATAATAAAAGAAAAATATAACTAATCAGCTGATGTACTATCAACATTCGTTTAGTGACAGACATTATCTGAGTAAAATTTTTAACGTTAACACTTAAATTTGTTTGTTAAAGCTTTGACAAGTTGGTGACAGAAGCCAATAGAAAGGATGCTAATGTCATTGTTCATACAACGGGACCTGTTGGTATTTCAAACGATTTTTTTGGAATTAGCAAACACCACCCATTTCTAAATGACGTCATAAACTCATTACGTCATTCAAACCAGCAGTGGTACTTTCTTCCATATATATCGACGATGTTTTCGACAGGTAGGTCAAAGCCTTTATTATATTGTATCATTGTTTTTGTGTTTACTTTTGGTTGTAATTTCTGGCTATTTGTGATAAATATCTTATTTTTTTAACCAAATTTCAATTATATGTTATCTCCTTGTTATTATAATCAGTTGTTTTCGATTTTTTATGACCGTCATACTTAATAAATTAACTGATTGACAGATTAATTTAAAAGGTTAATTGCAGTACTTAGCATTGACAAGGATGATTCGATTTTATATTTACAGGACCGACATTCTTTTGGGGCAGATATTTAAATTACCCGCAAAAGAACGACTTTTACATTACAAGCAACGATTCATATTACCTTGACAATCTTCACGGGGCATCTTGGCATTCGTTTGACGGCGTAGTGATTTGGTATTTTTTTCACAATATGTCGGAATACTGGATTTGCTTGTTGACACTTATGTTGACTATAATACTATTATTATGTTTGCGGTGCAGGAAAAGAAATTCTTCACTTGAAACGCCAGAAAATTGATTTTTGACAACGTTCGATTGAACAATGCGTGAACATATAATATTATGGAAAACTAAATTCAAAGTTTTACAATGTGAATAAGATTATAAGAAGTTAAGGATAAATCAGTAAAAATTCGGCCCCCTTGCAGGATTTTCATAATTTAGAGATGATATAATTATTCATTTCCATATCAATTTGAGGTCCATATAAAGGACATTGAAGTCAAAGAAATTTAATTTTATCATAAGACAGCAGGTGTCAAGTGCCGTGTGGCAGCTGTAAAAAGTTGCCCTGGTCGGATGGGGGCTGCGTTCATTGAATGCCGCCTTTCCTTGTCGATCTTGTTTATCATATTTTTCACTTCAGTGTTGTTATATTTTTTCTAGTCCTTCGGGGATGCCAGCACTATTAAGTGTTGAGAATTGAGTACCGCTCAAGTCGATGCTAGGATGAGTGAGGCCGTTATTCCATTTATACGTGATCAGTGGTCCGCGTCAGTGATCCGTGTCCAGGCATGTCCGTGGGTATTATTCCATAGGTACGTTATTTTCTATATACTTTTAATTGAAGTATAGCGAACAGAGGATAATTATTTGTAGAATATGATATAATTTCATTCTAATACCAAAAACAGTTGTAACATCAAAGAATTAGGTAACAAAAATTGAATATCAGTTAGGTTTTCAAATAACATCTCTTTAGCAACCGATGACCAGATGTTGTTTTTTTTAATCTGTCATTGCTGCATCATAAACTTGTATGTTCTCCTACACTATTTTGGTGACTTCTTTAGTATTTTCTTTCGAAATTGATAAAGTATTTAATTTCGTTCGAGGCATTTTGTAGGGATGAGACATGTCAGTGACTGTCCGCGTCCGTAAAAAATCGCTCATCCTGCGAAACGTCGCGGATGCCGTCGCGGAAGCGGATGGTAAACGGACAAAAGGAATAGATTCAACGTATTCTTTGATTAGCGAATCGGTAACGGATGCGGATGACGGACGCGGACCACTGATCACGTATAAATGGAATAGCGGCCTGAGGGATGTTGCACTTATTCATTATCCGTCATATCCACCCAATTAAACCGAGTCTGCAAATCTTATGTAGGCCTAATGTTGTTGTTATAAATGCTTCCGAGGGATCACTTTGTTTCCAGATTGTTGTGTGAATGTGCGCCGTGATTTAGAGAACAATATAATTGCTAGATCGTATAACAATATCTCAAGGAGGTCTTTGATGAACGTTATATAAAGATATACATTGCATAAATTTAACAGACGCAGTTAAATAACGCTGTCAATCAGCAAATAAAAGTGATAAATTTGCGATTTTTTTTTGCACCGTCACGGGGAGGAATCACGCCGTTCGTTACCAAAACAAACAAGATGGCGGATGCGGCCAAAAAGTAGGATTTTCCCTTTTTTCTCTGAAATTCGTGATGTTCATGTGTAAAGTTACATATAACAACCTTCTCCACAATTTATTTCATGGTGTTTCGTCCCGTACTTCTTCTGACTTCTTCTGAAATACGCGTCCCCAGATTCGAAGCGAGAGAATTTTCCACCGGTTTGATAGTGGTAACGTACGGCTTCTTCTCTAAAATTCACTATTTAGTTTACATATAATGTATATTAACTGAAATCACTGACATTAAAAAGTTGTAATATGTCGGCATCTAAGCATTCATGCCCATTCTGGCTAGAATAACCGCTGAAAATATATAAAATCGGGGCATTTTCCGGAAATGATAACGTATGGCGCACAAAATAACAATGATAACGTACGGCGCATTTTGTCTGCTTAATTGATTTTCTATATAAGAGAAAAGTTATGTTTCCAGTTACCAGACATAAGAGGATGTTTAGAACCAAATAAAGAAACTGGATATTATTTAGTGTTTGCATAATATCTGTCATGTGTTTTTGTATCGGATAGAAATATCCGATCCGAGGGCTCTTTCGCAATTGGCTGTTACGATGCTTGCTAACTTAAGCCCTTGTGCAGGTGCCAGTGGGATGGATATTAAAATCCCATAGGTAATCACAAGTGATATGTTTTCTTGCATATCATAGTCGAATATAGAGCAACTTTTCCACCTTTGGTGATCTTAAAGTTTCGTCAAAAGTGAAACTTGATCGCAAATTTCAAATAGCTATGTATATGTTAGTGCTCATCCGTACTGTTCTATAGAAATTATAGATTTTGAAGGGAGCGATAGCGACAGAAGGATGTTTTAATTTCTGTAGAACAGCTACGGACGAATACTAACATACTAAGTGTCAAGCTTTTTTGGCACTTTATTACGTCACCATTCTGTTCTATGAATTATAATCGACTATGAACGGAATTCAATAAAGTATCGTCTTTTGTTCTTCAGTGAAAATGAACGCACATATTCTTTTAAGAAATACAGCACTTTCATTGGGTGAGAAATAAATTTGGACACTACATAGACTTCTATTTTTCATAGTGCTTAATAGAACCGTGTTCGTAAAATAGACAAGTATAGTGACGAAAGAAAGTAAATATTAATGTAGCCAAATAAAGCTTGACACTAAGTATGTTAGTATTCATCCGTAGCTGTTCTACGGAAATAAGAAACATTCTCCGGCCGCAATCGCTCCTGTCAAAGTTTCTAAATTCTATAGAACAACACAGATGAACACTAACTGATTACTACGCTACTTTCATATGGGGGTTGCGTTCATTGAACGCCGCCTTTCCTTGTTCTTGTTGCTGGGTCATATGGGCACTGCGGTATACCGTACCCCGGATATTGCTCGATATAATGAGGACTTTCATCCCATTTCGCGACTTTGAACAAGGAAAGAAGGTAAGTTCATTGACGATATTAAGTCATTTTGAATTGGTTTGATATAAATTTTATAGCAAAACAAATACTTCGATAATTTCTCTAGTTACTGAAACCCCCAAAAAATGTTGAGAAATAAGCTTTGAAATGTAATAAGGAGGTATAATTTGTCTCTTTGCTCACGTGATAAATGAGCTCGGATCAGTTAAATTTGATGTTTTTCTGCATATACTTCCTTAAAAGAAAAACTTGAATCGAGTGAAATGTGTTAATGATGATAATGTATATAGTTTTTAAATGTTCAATCAACAATAGAACCTCAGAATGACAGTGCATTTTGAGGATAAATACACCTGTCAGTGTACCGAGTATTGCGTTGGAAGTTGCCCGCCGGTGTCACGAGTATTGCTTTAGTGTAACGAGTAATTGGTTATTAATATCGAGTAAATACAAGTAGTAAACACAGAGTGTTTACCACATTTAATCTTAAATATATCTTATTGTGAATACTTATTTACACTATATGTGCAGAATAGGCAGAGTTCGGAGGTACTTTACTGGAAACATCTTGCAAAAATAATCCAGATTTTCTGCTGATGAAAAATCTCAGTCAAACGTACCCAGCAATTTTCTGTGTTTAAAAGGGTTCTCGTTGCTATCGAAGGAACAACCTTTCCAGACTTTGTTAATAATTATTGCATATCTTACTTTAAGTACGTAAAAAAAATGCATCCAAAAGTGCATGTATGCTGCCTCAAGATTGTCAATAGTAGACGGTATTGAGGAAGTGTGTCCACGGTTCAAAACTGTTCACTAATTCCCGGACCATCGGAATACCGTACCGCGGCTCGAGATCTACCGACTGAGCTATCCCGCCGCTTACACATTATCACCCCCGAAATAATGAACAGTTCTGAACCGTGACATGTGCCAATATCTAAAATTAAATATAAACCACTTCCTACTATGCCAAAAAATCCATATAAAGGTAAATTTTCGGTTCATTTTGCACCTGCACTCTAGCAACGGCAGACCGTTCTGCACGTGGAAAATTGTTACGTCATTAGCAACGAGTTACCGTATGTACAGCTCAAAAACCGAAATAATGGATTTTAATAAGATTATGATTAAGGACAGCAGAATGCAATAAAAAAGGTTATGTTCCTTATAACCTTTCACTTCATAAAGGCGTGTTTTGAAGGCTTCACACCACACCCTTTTGAGGCCTCAAAATAGTGACTAAAACCCCAATAAAGAGGTACATCAAGGGGTAACCACAGGGGGATGTGCCCCTTCTGTTAGGGGGTTTGAAGTGGGGCAGTAGCCCCTCTAATCGCCGAGATTTGGGAAACTTGTGGGGGGCGGGGGTAATATATTGGCCTCAGCATCGATTTAAAGATGCCGTGTATTCAACGCCGAAAAGGGCCTTAAACTTTAAATCTCAATCAATTGAGAAGTTGCTGCACTTGAAATCAGTTTTTTACGGGAAAAGAAAACAACGCAAAATAGAGATTTTTTTTTTTGCAATTTTTGAGACGTCCTCCGTTGCCATGGTAACTGGTGTGAAATTTGAAATTGAGCATGCTATTCCACAGGCTATGGTTTCAGCCAAACATTTGTGCCGAGCATTGATCAGTATTGAACGCATTTTTTTACAGTTTCATAGCAGTTTGAAAACTTGTAACAGGAGGCTTATTCAATGGAAAACAGCCATTTTTCGCAATATCCTCCGATACCGGCCATACTTGGACGGGACATAAGCCCCGCGGGGCCAAAATATTTTACTAAGTGTTGTCGATATGTTTCTTAAAAAGGCAAAACTTGCCCTGTAAAAAACCTATTATTAATGTCATCAAAATTTTGTTTTGTATTCTCTTTCTTTTCAGGAAACACATTTTCTTGAGACATGTGTATTTAAAAAGATTTTTGATGGTTCTACCTGCTCCCGACCCTGCTTGCGGACCCTGCACTTACATTTTATTTCACCCAAGTGTGACTTTCAATCAAATTGGAAATTAAATCTCTGTATTTGCCCGTAGAAAAAGAACAGTAATAAACACTGAAATGCAGAATAAATATCATATCAACAGTACATTATCAGCAAAATAAGATGGAATCGGATAAACAGACGTAAACATAGACAAAAATAATAGACAAAAATATCGATTTTTCCATACTAATGTGCTCATGTCTGTTTTGCAATACACTGTACACTTAAATTGGGGCTATTTTGCAATACTCTGTACACTTAAAATCAATACTCGGTACACTTTCTTGTATCTTTTTTGGCCTGTATCTTTTTGTACTTTCACACTTTTTGCCTGAAATTTGGACAAAGCATACTTGGATTGTGAAATAAAAAAATTGCTCGATTCAATTTTTTTTAAAATTGGTTATAAAATAATTTCTAACGATTCTACAGTTATCGCGGTCAGTTTTTTCTAGTGAGCAGCGGATCGTTTAGGGTTAGTTTAATCAATTTCACAAATACCTGTAATACTTTTATGTCTTTTAGAGCTAACTAAAATACCTCTAGATATATAAAACCCGTTTAGATAAATGAAATAGCCATTAGTTTGGAAAAAATCGTTGCTGAACTTACCTTCGTTCCCCGTTCAAAGTCGCGAAATGGGATGAAAGTCCTCATAATATTGAGCAATATCCGGGGTACGGTATACCGCAGTGATGGGGGTTGCGTTCATTGAACGCCGCCTTTCCTTGTTCTTGTTGCTGTGTCATATGGGGGTTGCGTTCATTGAACGCCGCCTTTCCTTGTTGATCTTGTTTATCATATTTTACGAAGTATATGTTACTAACATACATGTATACTTCGAACACACTATTATCATAGTAGCATAGTAACTTTCATAAAGATAATGACGTCATCTGAGCGCATTCATGAGCGGTCTAGCTTTAATGATTTCAGACGGGTTCTCGGACATGGATGAAACATCGAAATCCGAATCCGATTTGAAACTGTATCATGGTCGACTCGGTAAAATGTTTACCGCAAATTTCAATGACACTCTTTTATTGCTGATACCTGCAATACTATTTTGTAAGAGATTGATTTTTTTTGTTGGGGCGTTTGCGAGAAAAAAACGCCAAAGTATGATAGGCAAATTTATGAATTGGATGTAATTGTTTTGATCAAATCAATTATAATAAAAAACTGTACGGATATGTCGTGCAAATATATCTGACGTCATAGTGGCACAACGTCACGCTAAATAGAAAACGTTTCGTCAAATAAACTAGAAATTTCTTATTTAATAAATTTATTGAACTTTTTCGCAAAACATTATTTTCTAACTAATTCAATAAATTCAATATGGAACCTATACTCATTCATTATTCTCTTTTATGAATTTTCTTTTAATGAGCGACCAGATTGTATAAGCACAGGCTCATCTCATCTGGGTGTAAGCTAGTCGCAATCACTTTTCGTTTTGTTACTTGTTTGGGTCGTCAGACCAAACAAATAATGGTAGCGAAATTTCAGCCTCTAATGCTGTTAATTGCAAGTGCCAAAATAAGCCGCTTTTTTAAGCGGTTACCCCCTCCCTTTATATCTAAACTAACGCCGAAAAAATCAGGGGAGATCACTGCGTAAAGATGGTCAAATGACAGGCGCATTAATTTTCAAGCAAAATAATTTCCGAATGGTCGAAGATTTCTAATATTGTTTTATTCTTTATAGATATATATGCTTATAGTAAGCTCCATGATTATTTACATCTGTGTTAAACAAAAGTTAGCTTCGTTACAAACCCTATAAAGCATAGTATAGTTTTCTTCAGGCTGTTAACAAATAACTTCACCGTGGCCGTGGGGTTTGCGCGCTCACTTAGGAAGCGAGAGGTCTAGAGTTCAAATCCCAGTTAAGGCAACTAATTTTTTTTCTAATTGTTTAAGTCAAATAAACATTGGATTGAATACCAGTGTTTTAATTAGTAATATAGCCAATTTACTACAATTAAGACGCTGGTAAGCATTGGTGGCACTTTACAAAAACAAATTGGTTTATAATCTCACAACCTTCACCTTTCTGACATTCTGAGACCCAAACAAATTCAGCGCCTTCTGTGCTTTGATTTATGTTTGACGTGGTTCAAATATTTAGATTTTCTTATCAGTAATTTGTTAAAGTAATTTTGGAAAAGAAAATATATCAAGTCTTCCGTACCATTTTAACATTTTTGCTCTGGTGAATGCATTTCTTCTTTCTGATAAGGGGATAAGACCATAATTATCGCACAACCCTGGCTAAATTTAATGTGAAGACAGCAATACACAAATTCTGCATTTTATACAAAAATATTCTCAAACTATAAACGTGTGTTTTACAACGAATTATCTATTATGTCACCAGCTAGAAAGATATTGATACCCGATGGTGCAGCATTGTTCAATAATTTATTTCTGAGATGACAAATATCTATCATTTCCTACATACAAATAATGTATTATCAGCTGACTGGACAAATAGAAATCCACAATATAGAAAAATGCGCCGTACGTTATCATTGATAATTTTATGCGCCATAACGTTATCATTTCCGGAAAAATGCCCCGATATTTAATATTTACACCAGTAAATCTAGCCAAAATGAGCATGAATGATTACTTGACAACATATTACAACTTTTTTAAAGTCAGTGGTTTCAGTCAATATACATTATATGTAAAAGAAAACAGCGAATTTGAGTGAAGAAGCCGTAACGTTACCTCGATCAAAACCGGTGGAAAATTTCTCTCGCTTCGAATCTGGTGACGCGCATTTCAGAACAAGTACGGGACGAAACACCATGAAATAAATTTCTGTGTGCCAGGAAAATTTGTGGAGAAGGTTGTTATATGTACATTTACACAAGAACATCATGAATTTCAGAGAAAAAAGGGAAAACCCTACTTTTTTTGGCTGCATCCGCCATCTTGTTTGTTTGGGTAATGAACGGCGTGATTCCTCCCCGTGGTCGTGCAAAAGTATCTACCACAACGTCAGCCTGAATCTGCACGTCTCTGTGAATGTGCAAATCCTCAGCCCGAGAGACGACCTGTTGTCATCGTTGAGCGCAAGGTCTTCAGCCTTCTCATGCTGCTGAACGAACGTTCAGCGCTCGCGGTATACACTGGCATTTGAAGTAGCAAATGCAGGCACCTGCTAACATTTGGATACAACTCTTTTTATAAATCCTGCAGCACAGATTCTATTGTTGACGGAGCTTGCAACAATGAAGATTCGCATCGTGTCCGTTGATGACTGCATATGCATATTTATATGTCTTGAATAAACAACCAAAACACAAGAAACACACACAGCGACCATAAAGTGCTTAGAAATAGAATAGTGCATTATAACATAATAATTCTAATTACTATTTCTTTAGTTTTGAAGCCTCTGTTATCAGTATTAAAAGTGCGAAAATCGCGTTATATGGAAATCAGCTTGTTTAATTTAAGGTAATACACCACTAATGGGCACTATAAGGAATTGTAAATTTGACAACATAGGACAGTTATATGCCTTAAATGTCACCTGTATGCAAAATTTAAACAAAATTTACCGTGTGGTTTATGAGTAATGGACATTTTTGTGAACTAAAACTTTTCCATTAGAAAGGATTTTTTTCAGAAATGAGGAAGCTCTAAATAATTTATAATATCATCATTATGAAAATTGTTTTCCTTTTGCTCATTGTTAAGAAATAAATAATGACATTTAGGTAACAAATTAAACAAGCAAAATGATTGTTTTCAAACGAAATGATTTTAATATGTATAAAAATGTAACCCTACCCCACCCACTTTTAACACTGATTTGACCATTTCCCTATGTAAAAAGCCTTATTAAAAATATCCCTTAAATTTTCCAACATGAGGGGCTATTTTCAAAGTTTGCCTAAATTTTCTGTTATGTATATTGGTTGGTCTTGCAAAATATAAAATACTTTTACCGTTTAGTTTTTATTTTATTAAACTTTGAAAATATCTGGTATATTTGCTATTAAATTGGGCATTATTTAGTAAATAAATACCTACAATTATTATATAATTAAAATAAAACATTTTTTCTTCCATAGGGGGTCTGAGAGATTAATAAAAAATGTTAAAAAGAAAAAAAATTGCCCCTTCTGAGGTTTGAACCGACGCCCCCTCAGTTGCAATACACTTTATAGTGATTTGAGCCTATTTAAATACTCTTCAAAGTGGAGACAGTGCATTAGGGGTGTACTACCTTAAGTATATTTTCTCGTCTGACACTAGCAAGATACTACTTTCAGCAAATGTCAAATAGTTGCGTGATTACATATAAAACTTAGTTAATGGGTAGTTTAAGAATAATCCAATTTATATTTTGCATGCGTTTTTTTAAAGAGCATCTTACAAGCTTTATTAAAATTATAAGAACGCTTTTTTATTCACGTATTATATACAAATGTATCACTATGTCAATCGAATTCAGTCCCACTCTCGTATTATCACAATTATTATCATTATCATCATCATTGTTATCATAATAATAATAATAATAATAATCACCATCATCATCATGATTTATCATCCTCTTTTTATTTGGATATGTTCTTCATACATAGCAAGCGAGAGAAAGCAATGATTTAAAAACTAGAAGACATTGAAAGAGCATTTGAAGCTGTACAATTAGGTGTATCTATCAGACAAGCATCGAAACAGTACGGCATGCCAAGAAGTACGATCAGTAACCGTATTTCCGGGAGATTTAATGTAAAGAAACCTGTCACACATGGACGTTCTTCGGCAATACCACTTGAAATCGAAAACAAGCTTGTTCAATCCATTAAAATGGTAACAAGTATGGGTGAAGGTTAAAGTAGAAAACAGATTCTTCCCATATCCAATATTCATTGCACATACACAACCATTCTGACAACTTATAAAGATTTAAAGCGGGAAAGATTGGAAGGGGAAGGCACATAGCAGAAATTACCCGCCAGAAAAGCTGACGGACTTAGCTCCGTAAGGGACAAGACAATGGCTAGTGCTTTGATTAACTTGGTCTGAATTTGACCGACCTCAAGTTTCAGGACTGTACAATTTGGAACTATGATGATACTGAGGTTAACTTTGAACAGTTACCGGTCAAAATAGTTGCGATGAAAGGCTATGAATTTGTTGTGAGCAAGACTAGTCAGCAATCAAGCTATTCGACAGTTATGGCAAGCATAAACGTAGCAGGAAATACAATACCCCTTACCACTTAGTGAAAAATCTGTGGTTCAAGACTGGCGACGCACCTGTTGGTACAATTTGACATTTCAGAAAAAGGGGTGGATTACGGATGACATTAGTTTGACAAGGTTTTCCTGAAGTATTGCTCCAAACTCCTACGCAGTAGTTCCCCACATACCACTTCCATCACAAACTTTTTAAGCAAAATTGTGATACAATTTTGCTTGTACTTCCAAAAAATTATTTGATTGTGACATATTTTTTGTATATCTACTACCGGTAAAAGATTACTTAAACTAAATAAAGAAAAAAGTATCATTATATTATATCATATTATTTTTCGGATATGTTTGGCCATGTACTCTTTTCTAAGTAAAGTGAAAGTAGGATACTTGCAATCTATAGAAATCAAAACTTTTGTACAGTTTATCAATATGTTTGGTTTTATCTTCGTCTTTCCAAAGACATTTTTTTCTGGGGCGTATTTGTAGTGGTCTCAAAAGTTTCCTTTCACTAAAATAGAAAGTCTTTTATTCAAATGACATCTAGGAGTCCATATGGTATAAATGACTTAACAGCCTGTGAAATATTTCATCTGATTGTTGTGTATCGATAATATTTACATCCCTTTGCACATCGTATTGACATTCGAATGCTTGCCATTTCAATATTGAAGGATAAAGCTATATATTTTGAAAACTCATCACCTTCTTTCAAAACATTCATAATTATTATATTAATACAAGAACAATGGCTTTTTGTAAGATTTTTGTCCATATGAGAATATTTCAATTGGAAGCTGTATGTTTTCACCGTTCATTCGTGTAAATTATGAGCAATTGGTTCTCATTTTCCAGGCATTTGACGGACAGGAAATCCCGGTGCTATATATTTATCATAAAATATATGTACGAGTGTTTTTTGAAGTTAGATAAAGCGATATTGCTGACCATAAATGCTTACTTGAATTGAAGATCGCGAGATTTTCCCATTTCCATTTCTCATTTATAATTAACAAGTATGTCTGTTATTTGAATATTACGAAATTAAGGCAACAATATAACAAATGTACAAACGTAAATACTAGGCGTTGATTTATTTGTGTATCAATGAAACACAAATGAATTAGCCAGTAACGATCAAATAAGGTTAAGGTTCCTTATTAATACTTCTATATTTAAAAACATGTCTTTTTATTATGAGTTATGCTCCTATTAACCTAACTTACATGTAAATCAATTATTTCTACATTTGAATGTCTTTTTTTTTTAATACGATAAGATAATGATAAAAGTCAGTAAACTTATTATTAATCTAATTTTCAACTTTAAAACTACTCTTCAAACCAGTATCTATTAATGACATTAAATGTAGAGGGATCAAATTAATTCAATTAATGCCACCAGCCCAACTATCATTTGTATTTCAAAAGAACAAGATAACATTAAAATAATTTGCTTCCTTTTGAGTCTTTACAAAAACAAGTTGATACATTTTAACCTGAAACAAAGACATACAATATTCTGATAATATGTTGCTTAAGATCTTTATATGTTTTCCACATAAGGTGTCCTTCAATATTGGTTAACATTTCACTTGATAGAAACTTTTTATACAGATAATAGCAGACAAGTATAGGCGCAAATCATTTATTATGCTCAATGTAGAATCTGATATGAATGGAAGCTGTGTGCATTAACAAATAATGTAACATTTCATACAAATACGTAACAATAGGTAAAGCTATCATACCTTGTTCCTTTTGTTTGATGTATACACATGTCTATGTCCGATATATTTTTCCCATCCATCCCGAAATAATAGTTAGATATACATAACCATTTTGGTAGAAAATTGCAGTTATAATCCCAGATGCTTATTTTGAATCAACTTTTTTAATCCTTAAATAACCGACAAATATTTGTATTTTTTAATGGAGTTTACAAATCTACTGATAGTTAGTAAATACTGACAATATCAAGTTAAATTATCTTTCACATCCTTTTCAATGTCTTGATTGTTGAAAGTCAGATGTAACTCAGTCTGATGAAATCCAAATTGTACAAAAAATCATTTGGAGTTCAAAATTTAGTATTTAAAGTTTCAGAAGTGTAAATGATATAAAAAATTGAAGGAGAATATTTGGGACCGTGGAATTGCCCGGATTTTAGAGGTTTACGGATTTTAGGCCGTGGCCTTTAGAAATGTGTTTAAACCGACAATGTATTATCGCATTCAACGTTTTTTTTTTCTATTTAGAATAGAAATCTTTTGACTAAATTAAATTATGAAAGTCAATTGATATTTCGAATTATATATTGTTGCTAAAACAAACATAACAAACTTGCAATAAAGGTTTGTACTTTCTCATGTTTTGAAGATTTAAATATACTAGTTACAGCTCCTCAAAAACGCCATCTAAACATATGGGTATATTAATTTATGTCAAGTAAAAGTTGGTGCTGCCCGGAGTCAAGATTTGTGGTGCTAAATAATTTTCATGTTAAGGTTGTGTCCTGTTGCACAAACCACATTCTTCTTTTAGAAGCCATCAAACATAAGTTGCCTTTCTTAATTTTAAAATGTGTTATTAAATTGCAGGTTTGTTTGTTCGGGTTTTAGTCACACCCACAAAGTTCAGTTAAATAGTATGCATCTAGTTCTTGAGGACAACAATTGAAGTAACAACTTTTGTTTTCATTTATGTATAATCCTTAGCATGTGGCATTTATTTCGCGTAAATATTTTAATGATTCATTGTATATAAGACATGGTTTACAAAGGTGAAATAGTAAACGATAAACCCTTATAAACATATGCACAGAAAAGATGAGCCCAAACATTTGAAAATATACTAGCGGGAGTATCTGCCCTTTTCTTTCTTTCATTTTTTAATGATTAACTCTAATATCAAATGTTGAATTATTATTATCATCCAACTTCTCCAACCCTTATGAAAATATTCATTAAATTTTGCTTTAGCAAAATGACTACAGCAACAACTTAAAGAAAAACAAGTGCGAAAAGAATGATGTTTTACTTCAAAAATTCTATCGGTTGCTTCATGTTTTTCTGTGTTTGCAGTAAATATCTATTTATCAAAGTTTGATAATATTTCTTGAAATCATTTTACTCGGTTTTTGTACATAATATAAGGTTATCACGAACAGCGATACCCCTAAAGCATTTCCATTAATTTGACATCCTGTCTCTTGACAGTTTTGTAAAACAATTACTACATGATGCTATCTGTACTAGACATTTTGGCAGGGATATGTACATCAAAGACTTCAATGATCGACGCTATATGAAAACATCTGCGGATATTACTTTGAATTTCAAAGAACTATAAATACGCATAAACTTGTTGTCGAATCCTTAACATTCAATTTGGCGTACTAGACGAACTTCAATGTCTCCTTTTTAATATAAAAAATCAATCAAAATCAGTCTTGTACGCAGACTTATCTCGGAATTAAACATATTGGTCCAATAGATGATTTTTTTTGTTTTTTACAATATAGGTATAAATATGATTAGTTCTGATATTAATTTTCTTGTATATCTGCAAATACCAATCATACCCATAAAATACAGTAACTGTTGTGAAATCAATCACTTTTTAACAAAGCTGTCGCAAATATTAATATTAAATTTGATCTTAAAATGCTGTTATTAGAACAACATTTAGCATTTTCCATTAGAATGCTACAAAGATGCCTGCTAAATGATATTGTTTTCTAAAGGCAGTAATAACCAAGTGTTCGAGTCTTATATAATTATAATAAAATAACCAAAATAAGAATAAATGTGAGATTCATCAATCATCATGGTAATATAACATTATATGAAACTGAGAAAAAGTGAAAAAGTTATTTCGACTAAATTTTAATAATTTGTAATAAATCTTTTAAAAACCTTATTTGTTGTGGTTTGCTATGTTTAACATCTTTGTTAAATAGAATATATATATATATATATATATATATATATATATATATATATATATATATATATATATATATATATATATATATATATATATATATATATATATATATATATATATATATATATATATATATATACTTTACTTTGTAAAGAGGAATAGTGTAGGGATAGATGACCTGAGTTTTAAAACAAGGTTCCAATCGGAGTCGACATTCACCATGGGCTTCCTGAATCCACACTGGTGCAATTTTTGGTTAGGTTACATAGGAAACAGTTTTCTGACGTGAAATCAATATATATTTTAAGGCTCCAAAAAAATATTTTACTGAAAGAATAACAAAACAAAAAACTTAAGGCATAAAATGGTTTGAAAGTAAAACAAATATAACATATCACAACCAATGCAAGGAGTAAAGAGCTACACATAACCCCCCCCCCCCCATTTTTGGGGTAAAATAGGATGTTTGCAACCTTAATATCGAGGTTTCGTAATAAACATTTACATATAATTAATAATAATAATAATAATTGTGTTTTTTTGCAATGACATTATTGTCAGTTTAATTCAAATGAAATCTTACTGAAAAGCATCAACACAATTGACAGAGCAAGGTTTTTACTTCAATTAAATATTAAATTGTGTATCAAATACATTTTTGTGCGCCTGTTACTAGAAGTCACTCCTTCAATAGAATCGCAAGAATACACATTTACTTTCGCATAATTGTACCTTTTTAAATTACCTAATCTAAAAACATTTTGAAAGTCTTGCCGTGAAAACTTTACAACCGAGTTTTGCAACAATTCATAAAATAACAGTATAACAAATTCAGTTCAATATTTTACAAAGCAACTTTTCATGATAAAATAGTTTTGTTTCATATCCGTGACAATGATGGATGGAAACATTAAACATAGAGCTTGATTTATTTGATAAGAATACATATATTTAGATGAACGTTGATATTACAGAAAATGTGCATTGTAACGCAATGTCTGACAGGTTGATTGATTCCTTCGAAAACATAAAATTTTCTAAAGAAATTGTAGTTTGTCTGCTTTCATTACATATACCAGATAATAGCTAGTATTTGAAAGTTATCATATTGATGTATATCTAAACATGAAAGACTTGGCATGAGACGCATGCTTTGTTATTATATTCAAGGTCTAACTATTTTTGCCAAATGTGAAGGCATTAAATTCAATATCGTTGTTATGGAATGTTTGCATTTTATCACGATTAGGTACATATATCATGTATGAAACAAGTTAACTGTTGATGCACATCAAAGACGCCGCAAAATAATCTATAAAAGTTAAAACAATTACCAAAATCCTCCCAGTCTAGTGTCAAGAAATACTCCCCGACTGGCCGAGGCATAATTAAATGTTTTTGCACAAGATCAAAAATTTTCAATTTAACCCCTTTTAATTATTTTTAAAATACAAGTTTACGCTAATCCGTGTTTGTTGTAAAACGTTATATCAATGATTTTATTTTTGGAAAAATAGTTAAATTTCGAGTTGTACTAAAGAGTTTATTCACTAGTTCTTTATCATTCATCGATTTACCTTTATCAACATTGACGATTTAGTGTTTTTTTAGATATCTCTAATAAAACATAATGTTAGTATTTATAGTACGTAAATTTGTAAAGTTAACCGAAAGTGTTGCTTTGCGTGTTATTTTGTAATTTTGACCAAATGATAAAATGAAGTTGGTTGGAATATGTTTTATTCTTCTGTTAAGCGTCAATCATAAAAGACACTACACGGTCGTTGTAAATTAGATCTGTACTTTTTAATTTATCGATATTTGTATATTTACAACAAGAGCGAGGAATGTTTAATTAATTCATTTGCATCAAAGAAATCAGTCAAATATAAAGAGCCAAAATATAGCCCAATTATGAGATCCTTACAATAAGTCTATTAATAATGTGATGTTTTACCTTGATAGACTAGATGTCGTGCTTAGATAATATTGTGCAAATTTGAAGAAGACGTGCAAGACAAAATGAGAAGGAAATGATTATGTAACACTGTTACAAAAAATACTTTTGAGGAATATGAAAGTTGATACAATTCATAAACATCAATACAGAAAATTGACACACAAGATAATAGAAATGATGTTAACACATTGCAAAAAGCAATTTTTAGATTCATTAATCTGATTAAAAGAAATGTTAGAGCATGTTTTGAAATGTTGAAATATTTTTGATTTAAAACAGATAAAAAAAGACATACACGTGATCGTTAATTGACGGTTCAAGTAAATTTATATGTAATATTTTTTTGTTATGTCACATTCAGTTTGCAGTTGAAGATAAAGATGAAAAATGTAATCATAATGGATAAATTATTTGTTTGTAGCGCTGTGTATTCATATCTATTTTTGTGTCTAGTTAACAATAAATATTTATATTCAACTTAAGATGGGACCAAATATGAACGTGTTTTTCAATGTATTTAATCTGTTGTTGCTTAAATGTAGTATAAAAACCAATGTTATCCATAATGAATTCATATAGATTCATGGCAACATAATATGCAGACATTTGTTAATAATACTCATTTAATTAATTTGTCCTTTATTTTCCTTTTTTCCAATTAATTAAATTATAATATCAATCATGTTTCTGCTAAGTTAATGTTAAGTATACTACTATCTCTTTAGCTATACATGTATTTGTTAAGCGACAAAAAAAATACTTTAAAAAAGTCCCTAGAAATTTGCATAGAAATTTTAAAATATTTCCTGTATGTAAAATCAATATATCTCAAAATGGAAGGAGATATATGAAACGGAAGTTTTGTACGCAATTGTCGCTAAATGTCGGCATTAATCATCAAAGCGTCTTATTCACGTTTGTGCAGAGTCAACTTTGTCTTTTTAAAAAAATATAAGGAAATACATATAGTGCTTTGCAAATGTATGAATTTTATGTGTATTATTTCAGAACACTGTTATTACATCAATTTTCATGGTATTGTATTATTGTATTAATTCATGAATTTGATTGCTTGCATTTTACAATAAAGAGAATTTAAAAAAAAATCATCAATGCTTCTTAGATTTGATGAATCAGTCTATGAAATTGTGGAACGCGCAGAATAAGGAAAGTCTAGTTATTGAAAAATGAAAAATGGAATAATAGATAAATAAATAAATGAATGAATAATTTAGAAAATATTAATGATATAAAAAGATAAAATAGAAAATAATAATAATGAAACATTATGTTTCTCATCTAGCAATGCATTGAATAATTGAAACATGACATGTAAACAAGAATAATGTGATGCTAAAGATATCATGAATTGGAATTTTTTCTCTCTCCTTATAATATTTTAAAGTGAAACGAAATTGCTTTGAAATAGATATAAGTCTTTATGTTGGCAAAAAATTAGCTTCAGTGTAAATAAGAAAGGAAAACTGTGAACCGTGTAGCGTCATTCATGTCGTGTTGTCTACAAAAATTTAATTATAAGCAATGCATTGATTAACATTTCTTTGAGCGATACATTATTAACATATGTCTGACACACTATAGTTAAACCTTTACTGAGTAAAATGTATTTTACTGAGTACAATGTATCTTTATTGAATAAATAAGACTACGACAGTGATTGTAAGGAAAATTAGAACGGACAGTTAATACTAATATTGAAGCCTTTCGAGTTTCGTGAACACAATTCAAATTGACGTATTTGCAAATGCACTTAATGTTTTACTTTTAAGGCTGCTAGGGAGCGCGGACGGTGACTGTAATTTTCACTACTGGTCATAAACAAAGCCATTCAAACTGAGTATCCAACATTTTTAATTTTGCTGTTTTTGGCGTTGTTAAAGGTTTGTTTAAATATATATACAACCTGATTTAGATAAACGAATGTTTGAAAGCACATTTCACACTATTTAATGTTAAGATGGAATTGTCCGACAGGTAGTCATTTCCAACTTTACATTTGGAAAAAAGAAATAGCACACCTGTAAATAGATTTTGTTAAAACTTAAAGCATACAAAACAAAACAACAACCACATAAGAAACGTGTTGTTAGCCGCTATGTTCAGTAATAGTGACACTGTTACAATATTAATTTCTTCTTTCAATCGAATGTTCTCCTTACAAACTACAATATGCGAAGCTTATTCTTAAAGATGAAAGATATATTAACATATGTTTACATTGCCTCTATTTTTGAAACCTTTGTACATCTTTTGGAATATTTGTAATTATACGTTAACAGATTTTCTAGTGTTTTGAGCATCACTGTAAAAATGCCCATTTGAAGATTGAAAATTTAAAAAAAAGAATAATAAAAATGAAAAAAGAAAAGAAAAAAAAAAAACAAAAAAAAAAAAAAAAAAAAAACCAGATTAAAGTGATTGAGACGGATTTACAAGATCAATTTATTACAAGATTGTAAACTAAAATTGAGGTTTTATATTGATTTGCAGAAGAATTTGCACTTAAAATACAATGAAGTTTATTCTCAAAGGAAACCATATACTTAAGCTCAGACATTTTAAACCGGATTAAAATCAAGGACCAGAGAAAGAAATATAAAAGGCATTTCTTGTTCATTCTAGTAATTCTTGGATTTTAATCAAATGATGTTTTACATAAAATTTAAAAAGAATTATGTGCCCTTGCGATATGAACCTCTTCAAAAAGAAAATAATAAAAAACACAAAACAAAACAATAGGCCATCTGATGTTTGTTATTATGATTAAGAAAATTGATAACAACTGGACCATATTTGAAAACAGAATTTAGTAAAAATCAGATATTTATTTTATTTGCAACAAAAATTTGTAACAGAGTCAACAACTCCTCCCACCTACGGGAAGATGTACATAAAGCACAAAAATGTTCTATTTCAAAAGATTGAGGTATGGATCTAGGCTTGCAGTGTAAAATTTTGATCAACTCTTGATCTGCACATGCCAAGAACAATAAATTCATTAAAGGAGTATAATAAAATAACTCCTGTGTATGTATCAACAGACAAACATTAGTATATTTGTTGCCACAAAAAATACAAATACCAAATCAATACATGATATGGTCTGTTCAATATCGTGTCCAGTCATCAATCTAGGTATATGGGCAATTCACTAATTAGATTTTATTTGCATTGGTCTGACTTGGCATCGAACCCTTTAAACAGACTGCTTTAGTCTTTGATCTCCAAGTGTGACCTTGACCTTTGAGGTAGGGGTCTAACTGTTAACCATGACATGTCGTCTTATTATTGTTAACATCTGTGCCAAATAATTTTCAAATCCTTTGATTGATGAAAACGTTCTATAACACACAGAAATATACCCTGTTAAGCTTTGGTACTCTAATGTGACCTTGACATTACAGGTTGTATATGACACATGGTCCCGTTATTTTGACCATTTGTGCCAAGTCATTTCAATAATAAAAAAGAAATTAAACTGCACACAAAACACAAACTATACCCTAAAACCCCATGTTAAGCGTTGACATCGAAGTGTGACCTTGATCTTGAGGGTCCATGTGTTGTACATCACACATCGTCGTATTATTGTCAACATTAATGCAAAGTATTTTTAAAATCGCTCGATGGATGAGAAAGTTATGCACTGGAAACAAATATACCCTATGACAGACTATGTTAATTTTTGACCACAAACTCTGATCGATCTTGAACTGGCCGACTGGGATTTCACATGACAGATGGTCTTGTCATTATGAACATAGTGCCAAATAATTATAAAAATCTATTGATTTATGAAGCATTTATGGACTGGATATGAATGTTACCTGTAACAGACTACATTCATCGTTGACCTTCAACTGTGACACTGACCTTGGAAGTAGGCGACTTAAGTTTGTAAATGACACATCGTTTTATTATTGTGAACATTTGTGCAAAGTATTCTCTAAAATCCCTTCATGGATAAGAAAGTGATGAACCGGACACACAAATGTAACTGACGGACGTACATGAATTAGTCGTTTTTCGGATATCCTTCATTTTGTAGCTAAGATTATGGACGGAATGAAGCTCATAAACTATTAGATGTTCTCCAGGACAGACGGAAGGACTTACAGACGGACGGAACCTATTCCTTTCCCGCTTTGTCTTCTTAAAAAGGCACGGAACAATAAACGCATTATTTTAATAACGACTGATGAAGTACATAATTGCATGAAGTGACACTTTGCTATTTTTGTAATGTCGTCTTGTGCTTAATTGGCTGTATGTTAATAATCAATAAGTGATAATGTTTGATATTTTAGATAAAATATAACAACTGCCTGAGACTTATAAAAAGACTGTCTTCCTCAATTTATCAATAGAACGTAAACAATACATTACGAAGAATGTAAAAGTATTTATCCTATATGAACATAGAACATTATAATTTGGCACCAGGAGGCCAACTATTTTACTATACCGTAATATTGAATAAATAGTTTTTTTGCGTTTTATAGAATATAAATGTGTAATTTTTACATCAAAAATATTTCTACAGTACATGCAGTATAAATATATAGATGTTGAATGTAAATAAATATATAGAACATAAATATGTTTATACAACACAAATGCGGAAGTTTACCACACAAATTATTACTTTTACAACATAAAATTAATTTAGAATTATACAATTTAAATGTGCTTTTATATCACATAACATATTTTCTTGAATTTTGCAACATTTCACAAGCAAACGTGATATACCCTACAGGATTCGTTCATCCTGGTTATTTACAGTACCACGTGATTGTACAGTTAGTATATGGCGACCTTTGATCCGGAACGCTTGAAATCCAGGATTACAATATTATCAAACATAGTGGGGGAAATAATAAACAGCTTTGGAATTGATATTAGTAGTTATTTTGTGACACTAAAATTATATTATGGCCTACACATTAACGAACCCATGCCGGATCCACGGGATTTTTCAGAACAGTTTTGTGATACGTGACCTTGTTGAATAAATTCTCTTTCCTTTGATATTGGCAGTAGATTTTTTAAATAAGAAACTCGTTATATTGACGCTTTCCTAATATGATATTATTTTATTAGAATTCTCATTTCTTGTCTCGAAAATCCATGAAGGATGTTTCTGCACAATTGTAATCAAGATGTCACAAACAATCCTTGAAATTTTGATGAATTAGTCTGGAAAATTGTAAAACAGTCACAACCATGCAAAATGAAATTGTTTTTTTTATGCTTGTGATGACAGTACACCAATCCTTCGTTCTAACAAAGTTTTTCTTTCTCAAAATAATTGCTGTTTCAATATGACTAGTTTATAATAGGTCCATATGTTGTATGTTAGTTTGTGGATTGTCGCATTTTTACTTCCTTCCTTGTATATACTGCCCTCTCCACAAACATGTTCAAAAAGTCTGTAAATTATCTTTTGTGCTTGAAATTTTATTTTTGTTAATGTGACTAGCATATACTTGCCCTCTCCATAAACATGTTCAAATAGTCTTTAAATTATTTTTTGTGCTCGAAATTTTCATTGTTTTTTTATTGTGACTATTATTACTAATGTCATTAGATTCACATATTTCTAAGGTCATTAGATTCAAATACACAAAAAAACCAGCATCGTTTGATAAATTTGTTTGATACTAAAACATGATATTGAAAACCTGTTCTGTCTAATCGGATAACTGAATAACCTTAATCACATCATGTTTTTATCAGTTAATATAAAACTATTTGACCTCTATTAAATACTTAAAATATTGTAGTCACAGTTTTTAACTTACATCGGCTGCTTAAAAGTTTTTAGTGAAGTATACCTATAAACGTCTAACTTACAGTAAAATCAATTTAATCATCCTTGCTTGAATATAGTAAAATTAAATTGAAAAAATGACAGGTCATAAGGTACATTTTATTTCAAGTTTATTTAATCTTTAAATAATGAATAAACATTAATGTACTGTCTACTGTGTTATGTTATTTAGAATGTTTAATTTCACGCAGCATGCTTGATATTTTTTCTTTCGCAAAATTATCTTTGGTATTTATATAATAACTAAAAATGTTTTTTGAAAATAATAAAAGAAATATTTTCAATAATTTTTTTGTTTGAGTAAGTTGAATTTAACTTGTTAACACCTTTTTACGTAGGTTTCCTTTTTATTGTCAGCTAGATTTCTAGACTGATGTATAAAAGTATATTTGTATACATGTACCTACTGATTAATATCCAACATTTGTTTCACCATTATTTAACTCACCACGGATACCATCTACATTCATTGCATTGAAATGTTTTAATATCCGAGAAGCACATAATATCTTTTGACAAATTCTTCTGAAATGAATGAAAAGCATATAGATTTAGGTTTATATATACAGTTATAATATATACAAAATATTCAAATAAGACGAGGTATTAAAATTTTGTAGCAGAAATGTGAAAACAATGTTATTGCTTCAGGTATACGACAGTAAGTGGGATAAAAATGAAATTAAGTAAAAAGAAACTTTCGCTCAATCAATGCATCAACGTAATTTGTAATATAATAGAAATAAGAAATTGTCTCTATTTTGTCTGTAACAAAACAAATTTTCTCAATACGAACAGACAGTTTTGACCCAGTTTATTAAATTTGTAAGAACTTGGGTTTGTTTCAAAATACACATACAAGCATCAGAAGTGTGTTATTATTCTATTTATTTTGTCCTCATGGTTATCAGAAGGATTATTTATTTTATTGATTTCAACAGATAAAATGGATGCTAGTTTAACTTAAGGAAAGACACGAGAAAAATGTAAATGATTCGATTCATTTCTGATTTTCAAGAAAGTTTGGCCATACATTGATGTGTCATAATCATTAAACAAAGTCAGGTGTTTCACGTAATTTGATCAGTTTTCTTTTTCATAAAAACATCCACCCATCCTTAACTATTGTGCCCTTTCATTTGTTTTATATTTGCCGGTTGTCCGGTGTTGCTTGATGTTTTTGGGGCATGTGATCGTATAACGTCTTTTCTTGATGATCTTTGTTTTCATTTTTGATATCGAAATGGTTGGCGAGAAGTAAACATCAATTTTACACATAATATTATGTTATAAGATTAAAATTTTCGACCGGGTTGACATTAAATACGCAAATGACACACGGCATAAAGGGGTTACCTCTAAGACAAGTTAACTAATACAATGTGTCCTTCATGAAGAGAATGTAATGTGCTCGTCTAACATTTCAGTTAAACAGCAAATTATATATGTTTTTTTCTCCTTCTTAAAGTCGACAAAAAATGACATAATTAAGAAAAGAAAGATAATCATAACAACTTTAGTTTTGGGTTGAATTAAATGCCATCAACTATTTTTGGAATGCATGAAAGTGACACAATTAGTTTTGCAACGATTACTATAATTATAATGCATCTGTACCTTATTTTTACAAGTTCGTATTGAAATCACTTGAAATTTATAACTGTATTTAACCAAGTTGTTGTAAAACCTTTAATAATCAGTTTATCCAATAGAATATTGCTTCTTTTCTTCACTAAAAATGGAAGTTTATGATCCGGCTAGTTTAAGCAATTAATCATGTTTGCATCTTTGTGGTATTTCTAGTAGAATGTTTTAATTGTTTTTAATAGAGCTAGGTCGTAAAATACCTAAATGTATGTGTTTTGTAAACCATGTTTCCAGATTAGTTAAAATGACAATTCGGGTGGTTTCCATTGTTTTAAAGCCACTGTGGTTATCCTACACTTGCGTTGTATCTCTGGTTGGGCGACCGTGTATACATATGTATGAAAAATACCCTACTTTAAAACAGACATTGTACATTTAAATGTGTATTGCGGATAAGTCTTGAAATCATTATCATGTGTATATTCTTAAAGGGGTTTCCTTATCTTGAGTTCTAAGTAACGATTTTGGATGTCATGTAATACAATTTCCTAATACTCACTTGCTACTTGTTCAAATATAAAATGTAGAACACCTATAGCTCAAAAGTGTGTTGATATATCACATGCAAATGTCACATACGTCACATACTTTTTATTCATTTCGTTTGTATTATGTTGAAATTATCCTTAAGGAAATATATAGTCCAATAATGAGTCCTTGACAAAGAACCTATTCACAATGTAACTCCCTATTATGGTAGACTGAATGTGGTGCTAAGAAAATTGTGTGCACGTTTCATTAAAGACGTAGACGAGAAAATGAAAGAAAAATTATAGTGTGAACATCGCAAAGAGTGTTTGATAAAGCCTTTTGAAACATAAGAAAACTGTAACTTTTTCTTAACATTCATGCAAAAATTGGCACACGAGTATATAATGAAAATGTTTATACATGGCTTGAAGCAATCATCTTCAGTGACCAATATTGAAAACACTTATTAAAGGTATAATATAGGAACCACGTTCAAATTGTGAATTAGAAGAAAAAACTTTTATGATTTTAAATCTATTCTACAAATGGTTTAAAGTGAAGGCATATATGTAATAATTTATTGATAGTTCACATTTAGATAAAAGTGTAAACTAGATCAAGATGAATTTACTATTAATATAACTTTATAAAATGTGTAATAATAAGTGCTTGTTAAAAGTAATGTTAATGTATTGGTATTCAAAATTTACTGTAATATTCCAATTGTTCTTGTACAAATGAATGCCCTTTGTCTTTTATGTTTACGTTGCTCCAACACAGTTTAGGTCATTTTGCGACTTTCTAGCTTTACTGACGGAGAAAGATCTCAGGTGCCAGTTTATGCGTAATATATCAGGCACAAATGAGCGTCTGAAAAGACCCATCGACGTTCAATCAGCTAGCTGGAACATTTTCGAAAACGCTTATGCGGCTCGTACCTACAATTGTATGTACTAAGTTTTTGTCTCTAAGACCTTTAAAAGTAGGTAAAGATGTATTGAAATGAAATATTTTCTTAGAAAGAGTAACCAAAATTGACACATTTATCAAAATATATTTATTTAAGTTCTGACTAAGTGTGTAACAGGAAAGAAAAAACAGGTATATCAGTAAAATTATTTAAGTAATCTATACATTTGTGTTAGAATTTCAATTATAACTATAAATTGGCGCAATTATTTAGTACTTACATTTTGATAGGAAAAATCTTACCGTCACTGGGAAGCATACATCTATGATAGTGTAGCAAACGAAATGTCTGCTTTGACGTTAATAAAATGTGAAAGCTGTGGAACGTGTAAAAACAGTTTTTCCTGTTAAAGTGTCTACAAAATACATCTTGAGCACTGATTGCTTTTCTTGAAGCGTTACATTATTGTCATATGTCTGAAACACTTTATTTTAACTTTACTTCGAGCAACACGTGTATTTATTAAATAAGTAGACAGGGGCATTGTTTGTATGGACAATTAGAAAGGACAGGTAAGATTTTAAAATTTCTTTTGCATAATTTAATTTGACATTTTGCAAATGCATTTATATTTTATTTTCTGTCACTTTACTTACATTATCTCAATATTCTGCTTACATCAGTGTATACGGTTAGTTCTATATTGTTATACTTACTTTAAAGCTTGTTGTTTATGGTATTTATATGACAGTTAAAACACTACCGACTCTAAAAAATATTTTTTATCACAAATATTAAACAATAATTCTGCTAAGTTTCAGATCTATGCTTTCATGATTCTTGCAATTAGGTTAATAGTTATTGTATTGTTGTAACTGCTTTCATGTGCTTTGATTTATTAAACTGAACCGCTTTTCGATATTCCAAGTCTATGTAACAGTATGTGTTGTTGCTTGAAGAAAAAAAAGATATTATGGTCTGTGTCGATATTTAGAAAGTGGGCAATGTGCGGAGACAGAGCTTTGACAAATATATTTTTCCGTGAAATGATTTGAGAAATTTTTAAGCATTTTTATCTCATTAAATCTGAATCATAAGCAATCAAAACAAAAATGATAAATTAGTTAGAGCTTCTAATTTCAATAAATTATAGAACATAAGAATATCAAATTAAATAAATGTACCCCGTAAAACGTAAATCAAGAACGCTGTTTTTGCACTTTTAGGATTTAAGGAAATCAATTGATAAATCAAATGTTTAATTACTATCTATTATATAAATTATCAAGTATTTCGAAATCATAAACATTTGGGAGAACGTTTCGGTTGTTTAAAATATAGTTTTTCGTCCTTGTGAAAAGCAACTTATTATCGTTTAAAATCTTCGAGAGTTTGGCAGAACATAATCGGAACAGCCAAAAAATGCCCAAAAGCAACAAAATATATAACAAATGTTAATACTGAAATATACTATTTTATAACAGTTTTCATTTCATTTCTCGCAAATTGTTAAACATCTTTGAAGGATGTTTTCAATGGTTTTTGCAAAATTGTAATCAATATACCAAAGACAATCCTTGAAACTGGGAAAATTTGATGAATTTGTCTGCCGAAGTGTAAAACAGTCAAATCCACACAAAAAAATCTTGATTATCATATCGAGATGACAGTGCACTCGTTCTCACATTTTTCTTGCAATCGTATTTAAGAAAACAAAAACAACATTATGTGTTTAACGCTGTCATTTAATTTTATGGTTATATGTCTATACATTCTTTACTGTTTTAATCGGCGTTCATTTATGATGGTTTTGCTAAATTTCATGTGCAAGTGGCATTGATTTGACTTAAAATGTGTTATTTATGCAATAAAATATCTTTATATTAAAATGAATAAAATATTTTTTTTATTTTTGAATTGTTAAAGACAAGGTATGCTACATCCGAGTACAAAAAATATGGATTAGTCCGTTCTCGGTGTCAAGATTTTCCACCAGGCGGTTATATCGTCAAATTTGGGCATGCAATCAATGCAATATATAATATTCTATCAAAACTGACTACGAACAGATCCTTACTTACACGCAAACTACCGCAGTAAAGCCCGAAAGTCAGAAATCACCCAGGGCCGAAAGTGGACCCCATGACCTTACAAGTAGCCTAGTATCTCCCCATGAAATGACAAAAAAATATAAAAAGAGTCCCAAAAAACATGCAAAAAAATGGAAAAATTTTCATACTTTTTTTACAGTTTTTATCCTTTGTCCTCTGTAAAAAATTTTAGACACTGTGAACTGACATACCTATAATTTTTGTACTCGAATGTTGCATACCTTATCTTTAATAACAATATAACAGTAATTTTGTTTAATTTGTTTTTAATATATGGATATTTTATTGCATAAATAAATAACACATTTTAGGTTAAATCAATGCCACTAGCGCCTTTGTACCTGAACACATCATAAAAAGTTCCAGTCAGTTAAATCTTCAACTCATTTAATTGTTTCCCGTGCTTGTAATTTTTGACCATGAATAGGCTCAATAAAAACCAGACTGCAACTTTTTCAATTTTGTCGTTTTTTGGGCGTTCTTTATGGAAACGTTTTTCTGTTTTTAATACTATTACAAATAAACAAACAATACAATTGTCTAGAAACAATATTCTTAGACAGTGCTACATATAACATATTTCTCTCCAATAATAGCAGACCTGCTATTTGTTTTGTCTATTAAATTGTGAGCTTAAATTTATGCATTGTTTTACATGATACATTTTATTGAATAGAAATGGTAATTAACATTCTAGCTTTTAGCATCATGCCTTAGGATAAATGGAGAAATATGGTGACAACAATTATACATTGCAGGTTACATGTAATTTATTACTTGAGTTGTGAATAATTTTAATGTTCTTAATATCTGAATATTTTTTTTCATTAATATATGTTTGCTCGTGTATCTTCAAGCTAAAATGCCTGTTTTAAGAAATGATTGCCATTCTGTCATAATTTGAGATTGAATAGTGCTTTACAGAAGAGATGTTGCATTTCGCTATAAATTTAATATGTACATTTTTTACCATACAATTCTTAATTGGAAGGAAATATGTCAGTAAAGTAACAGTCACTTAACCAAGGAAAAAACATTCTCTCTGATAATTTTTCAGAAAGCTGTCACTAGAATGGGGTCATATAGACCCTAAGGTCCTAAAAATTTCACAAGAACATGCTTTTTCTGTTATGCACATTGAGATGTACATCCATACCCTAAATGTGACATCTTTACTACTGCAAATAGATATCAAGATTGAAAAATGGCATTATAAATAGGTTAAAATCGTTTATTTCCATTTATCTGAAGTTGAGTTTGTCAAAACTCTTTAAAATACATATTAACTGGTTAACAATTAACAATTTTTATGTGGTACAGTTTATATTTTGTGAACTGATTGAAAAGTGGTTGTAAAATTTTGAAGAACAAGAAAATGGGTCAGTAATGATCATTTGTCCTCGATTCATGTTAATAATTCAGGTAAATTTTTAAAAGTGGTTGCATTTATTAGCTGAAATGATAATATTTGCAGAATTGTAAAAGAAATTTTATTTTTATAATTCCACTGTCAATTATTATAGAAAAATCTGTTAGCTGATCGGAAAATGGCAGTACAGGGATACTTATATATTTCTTATATATGTCCCTTGTAGCGGAGGGTTTGCAGCCACCTTTTTGCCCTGTGCGATATAATGGGCTCGAAGGAATTCCTTAGTTCCAGTAGGTGAGATATATTTGGTTTCGAGTTTCTTGTGTTCGCGCCAATACTTATTCTTGCATGTGCAGATGCACATCTCTTACTCTCAAAAGGATTTATGTAAAATACTATTTAATTCGTTCCTTACATTAACATCAGTTCACAAACATTCCTTCTTTGAATCAATTGAAATTTAATGATGGTATTTCATTAGGTATTGTTTGTCTCAAACACAAAGCAGGCATCAGTTCTTATTGAATATTCATCAATGTAGTGTAGAATAAATAAAACTATTAGAGAAAGATTAGAACTATTGATTAATTAATTAATTGATTAAAGCTGTACAATTCACCAGGCACAAATGTAAGTGTAACTCATGATTTTGAAATTTCTTGAACATAGTTTTGAATTAATAAGAGAAATCAATGACAGTTCCCTTCTATCAAATAGACGAAGTAACAAAACGTACAAGAAATCGACATACAGTAAAATTACACTGGTTTTTACTTAACAAATAATCAAAACAATCGACAATAAACGAACAATGTGAATTGTAGCCAGCGTAGTAATTTATATCGTATAAATGTCAAGATGGAATCATGGTGTCGATAAAGACACTCAAATTAAAGTTGCTTTAGCGTTTATCATAGTATATGATTACATTGGCATATAAAAACCCCGACCTTTGACATACGTTCATTCAGTCCTGTGTTTTCTAAGCTTATTTATCATTTTTCTTGCGATAATAATAATTTCAATCTTATTCGTTTGGCCATCTTGTGTTGTTATACTCAGACAGTGTGACGCGGAAATATTAATAATTGCTATTGTGCACCAACACGAAGACCTTGACTCAAAGAGGTCTTTGCATGTTACTCAAAATTATCTTTACAGTACACATGATGTCGGCATGTTGAGATTCTTTTGTGCCCTTTGTTTTTTAGCCAGCACAGTAACTTGTTGTGAAGATTTGATGTCTATAAATACGTTCAAAATATTGTTATCGAATTAAATTATATGCAATGAAACTGCAAAGCTTTATCATTTTTTTTTAAATTTTATTATGTCAGCATTAGTTAGAAGAGACATGAACACATGAATATGCACAAAAGCAGTACTGTATTGTTTTTGTAAATAAGCACATTAAATTATACAATATCATTCTGGGTATTATCAAAGTAAGCTTATTGTCTTGCTAAAATAACAACAACTAAAGAAACCCCAACAACAACAGAACAAAAACCATTTAGAAATTAGTAATATGTATACAGTATTAGGGAAGCTAATTATAAGTAAATCATCAAAACTTGATCAGAAATGTCCATGTTTGAAGAAAATATCGTTTGCTTTTTAAAGTAAATTATACATACGTAATATTTATGAACACTTTTATATTTATTATCATAACAATAATTGCCGAAATGTCTCCTGCTCTATTCCTTTGAAAACCCCTTAAAAGATATATGGACAAAAATTTTACTGCATGAATTTCCTCAGAGAAAATGATAGACTGTTGGCAATAAGATGGTGCCACGACAGATGTGATCGTTAACGGTGCGGTTTGTAATAAATTGATCTATTGGGAATGTAACCAATTAAAGCAATTTGATGAAGCCAACTGAAATAGTTTAAGGAACAAGTAACAACTGCACAGACATTATGGATATCTCTGTATAATAATCCATATTTTATTTTCAAAGACTTGTCTAGCTTGTGCAGCAATATCCAATATGTTTGAGAGTTACATACATTTCTGGATTTCCTGGTTATTAACTGTAATTTTACTGTCATGAAATAACCATATATCATTAGAAAATATTTTCCGGCTTCTGTCTAAAAGCAAAATGCATGTTATTTCATCTTTAACATACATACCTCGACTTTGTATATTTCAGTATCAAAATAAAGATTTTTGGACAAACAAAAAAAAAAGGACAACAGTTCTTTGAATGTCTCTAGGAACGAGTGTTATTTAAATGCATGCTTGTGAATATTATACTGCAATAGACAATAAAAAACCGTTCGTCAAATTATGTTATTTATATTATTAACAAGCATTGTAAGCACAATATATTTTTATAGGATTTTGTTCTTAGTACCGATGTCACAATCTTAGTTTCGTTTATCTCATGAAAGTTAAAATCCAATTTCAGATAGATTAATATGAGCCGCGTCACGACAAAACCAACATAGTGCGTTTGCGACCAGCATGGTTCCAGATCAGCCTGCGCATCCGCACAGTCTGTTCAGGATCTATGCTGTTCAGCCAATACACAAATTTAATCAGACAAATTGATTATACAATAAATTGTTTTGAAGCTAGTTCAAATTTTGTTTTTCTACTTACAATGATATAGGTGAAATGTTTGCAAATGTTGCTTTTGTTACATATTTTTTTCAAGCTGCGAATATTATATTTAAGTGAGACTGTATATGAATATTTTCTATTGTAGATTGTTTCTTAAACTTAATTTTACATAAGGTAAATCAAAATTTGCAGCAACCAAATTTCGTATTATTAATTTATCTACGTAATTAACAAATTGTCCTAAAACAACTTTTCCAGTTCCGATTAATTTGCACAAACATAAATTACAATATGAAAATATCAGAACTGTTCAAGCTTATTAACTTTCCAAGTCTAAAGGTGCTACAAATCTAACATCAAAAACATAATTACAGCATAAAACACAAGTGAGATTATTTTGATTTATTAATTTGCCAGGTTTCTGACACTAATTGTCTTTGAAATTATTTTCTTGCTTTTTCACTTCGATCATACTGAAGAACGTGTCACTTCTGAGTGTCAAGTTTTATTACAATTTTTTTTAAATAATGCGATTATACTTTAATTGAAACTAAACACACTTCTGGCACACTGAATAGAAAAAAAAGTTTAAACCATTTATTCTACAGCTTGACACACATGTTCTTTGTCAAAATATTATCTCAATAATCTTATATAAACCTGCTTAATTGATAAATTTCAAATTTGGTTGAAGATCAACAACGATTTGCAGTGAAAGTAAATAGTTTTTTTTTTTGCACACAAATCTTTTGGTAGATGTGTAATTAACATTTTATTTGATGTATGCTGATCGCTTTATTTCTGGTAGTGGGTAGTGTACAACAAATTGACCATATCAGAAACTAAAACAATAACGGCATAGTTGTGTTCTATGTCTGAAACCACGCTTGTATCAAATTTGAAATGAAAATGTAAGGCAGTTTTGAAGCAAAACCGTAAAAATTAAATTGTCTCTATTTCAGAAATAAGTAGTTTTTAATAAATCTGTATTATCGTCCTTATGAATCAAGTATAAAACACTATAAGATTCTTATATTGATTTTAAAGGGATTCCACTTAGGTTTGTTGACTTGAAGGGACTGAAACTTTTTTTTCGAGATTAATGTGCCATGGCTACACCAATAACGTGTGTGATCATTCGCTCACTCTGTGTTTCCAAAATGTCTATTCTAATTGTGAAAAAATAATTATGCAACACTTTTCACTTATTGTACATTAGGAACCCCAGCTAGTATTTTTTTTTTTAAAGTTAAGTTTTACTTTTTTTTAGGTTTTGGGCCTCAACGGAGAGCTATTTTTAAACACAACGAAAATGAAAAGGTTGCAGGCTCGGACTGATTAATTAAACTTACGGTGTTTTAATTAAAATCATTAAAAAAAAGAAATTTGCGCGTGCGACAAGGTTTCATGAATACTATAGATTATAAAGGTTCATTTACCTTATATACAATATACTACATGTACTAATGAAAAAGTGTTTTGGCAAGAACAAAACTTTATCCATTATTATATTTAGACACAATGTTTTATCTGCTTACAATGTCTGAGCTGAGAAAATCTGCTGTCTCTAAGGGAATAATAAAATAAGTTATCTTTTTGTAAATTTGCACACAAATCAAAAGCAATTCCATTATTAAAACAACTATTCACTGATGGTACGTTGAGAGCACTTTTAGTGCAGGAAAATCTAATGTAAAAAGGTGTCCCTATTTTGTTTTCTTGGTTGTTTTTATTCATTCGGTATTTGAACGAAAATTAATAAGTGACATTTCAGGCTTAGTTTGACAGAGTTTGGTTTGTAGATGTGCGCAGTGATTAAAATATTCAACATCCAATGATTTTAATTATTTGTAGGTGATAACATAAATAATGTTCAAATAAATATCTTGTTTTGGTATGTTTACCAATGAATGTACTCATTGGTCAAACAGTTAACATTGTCTGTACACACATAATTTTTTAAACAGTTATTTCGTTCATTTTGAATATTGCCGTGGTAATAAACACGCTGGTTACTGTCGTAAACGTATTAAATTATGTTATTTACTATCGCCTCGGTCAATATGTCATCTGCCGATGAATATTATACAATTATTGACAAGTGAGCCATTGAATATGATGTGATATTCACCGGCAGATGACATATTGACCGAGGCGATAGCCGAGGTCAATATGATTTTCTGCCGGTGAATATCACATCATATTCAATGGCTCACTAGTCAATAATTGTTTTATTATATGAATAGGCTATAAGAAATAAAAAAAAATCACAAAACGTACAACCTTATATACATGTATAAATTTTGCCTCGTGTTCAAAGCGCTAAAAAAAGACGCACGTGTTAGGCGTGCAACGACTACGCGAACGCTGCGCATACAAAAATAATGCAAGTTTATACTCATCATTGCGGTGTAGCCTTTAAGTATAATAGTAAAGTAATGATATTTTAATCGAGGAATATGCCATAATGAACAAAAAACAACAATTATTTGTTAATTAACACCCGTAATAAACAGTCTACGGTGTATGATCATTGAATATGAGTCTCAATCTATTTTTAGACTGGGGAAATCCAGTTCAGCCAGTGAATATGATACTACGTCCAGTGAATATGATTTTATAAAAAGTTCTGTTGACTACTGTTTGGACCAATGAGATTGCAGCTATATTTAGATCATATAATAAACCATCATATTCAATGGCACACTAGTCAATAAATGTATAATATGTGTAATAAAAGTATCATTTTTAACTAAGTGCATGAACAAAACGACTAAATTAAGAAAAAAAAGGTCACTAATCATCTGATATTTGAACATGACCAACAAATTTTTGCTTGTTAATAAAAAGCTCTATTACGCTTCTTTTCTCTGAAATTATCACAGCTTAATTTTTTCCATAAATAATAATTTAGCAAAACACTATTGAATGCTTCACATTTTATCAAAAAAGAGATGATAACAGGAAATAAATATTATTATCGTTTTGTTTAAAACAGAAAATAATGCCTGTAACGAAATAAACTCTCGATTTCGTGATCTAATTATACATAATATTTACTGAATGTAGCACGATATTTCTAATATTTATATTAAAAGCAATTATTGAGGAAGAAATGGAAATTGAATAATACGTTTTGTATTTATTTCTAGGAGTTAGTGATATTTGCAAATTATTTAAAACTGCAAACATGTTATACTTAATTCCTATATCCTATATTGACGTAAGAACAAATATAAAACTTAAATGTATTATGTATTACCTACCTTTAATCAACTGAAGTATTTTAAAACGGACATATATTTTGCATAGCATATCAAGTTAAAAGAAACGTCTTCTTTTTAGATATGAACGTGTTGATGGTATTATCTAATTCCATTAGAATTATAAAATAAAACATATATTAAAATCTAAGCATATTAGATCGTTTAAAGCTGTTATCATATGTGTACCTTCTGTTTAAAGACGCATAAAAACCATAAGCTACATAAAATATCTAAAACTACATGATGTGAAAACACATTACTTTTCAGCTACATTCTAGCGTTCATTTAATTATAATCAATCAATCAATCAATCAATCAATCAATCAATCAATTAACAGCTTGAAAGCCAATTATAGAGCAAAACAAAACAAAAATAAACACATCTTTAATTATTTGCAAATTCACCAATAAACATTATAAAACGACTGTTAGCTTTAACAGTATCACAGATCTGAAACCTTTTCAGCTTTGACCAAGCATGGCTATAACATTATTTTGTACCCTGAGTACATGTAATTGTCATCGAAAAAATCTGCACGAACCAGCTCTAGTCATTTTTTTTTAAAAGGTTCGTTGAACTTCTTAAGAATAGCGGATATTTTTTTCCTGAGAGTGACAAACAAAAACATATTGATAATGTGTTGAATTATCTTAACCTTAACAGCTTTTAATACCTTGATATTGATATAGTGACAGTAAATAGAAAAGACAAGGTTTTATATCTAGATGTATTAATACTTGGGAAAAACTGTCCCCTTATATGAATTGGTTTCAATAGCGTGTACTTTTAGAAACGAAACCTCTTATGGCAAAGTGGAAAACACGCAATCAATTTATTTCTTGTTAAACGAAACAACAAAAAAAACAATTAAAACTTATGTGGTAAAGCATAAACATTTTATATTTTATAACCCGTTGAATGATTTTCAGCATATAATCGTATCGCTGTTTGTTTAATTTTTCACATGCTAGAACTCTTATTTGAGAAATTGATAAAATGGGATGAACACAAAACACAGAACAGGTTTCAGAAAATTTAAATAAAACTTATTTATCTTTAACTTCTACTTATCTACTTCATTGACTTAGATACTTACATGTACCTACCTGAGTATACTCATTTAAAATAATTTTAAGAATGGATAATTATCTGTCAAAACAATATTATATTATATTTAATTATAAATCGATAAAAAGACTTTTTTTCTGTTTAGGCTAAAAAGAATGATCATTTAATTTCAAACAATTTGAAGGTGTTGTATCTTGATACTTCTAAAAATGACTAGATTGTTCTGACATTGTCCCATCAAAGTTAATTTACTTGAAGATGAAATATATGTATCACATAAGGTATAAGCTGCTACCTACCAGTGCCATCTCAATTATTAATCTGTTACAGTATTAACTTGTCAACTTGTCAGTTATGCGTGTCAACGTAAATGTTATTTCACTCTTTAAACAAATTTAGAGATGATTGTATAGCAAAGGTGTTAATCATGTTTTTTTTTCACTGTTTGTTTGTGATGCATTTAAATAGCCAGTAAAAATTTGGTATTTGATATACATATATACACACGATTAAAATATCCATACCTTAGCGTGAGACATACTGTCATCTTTTATATTAATTTGTTACATTGTATCATTTGTTTATTGCATAAATAAATAAATGAAGTCATGAAAAAAGCCTTCCTTATTTTATTTTAATCATACTCGGTTATACGTTATACATCTTTTAACTTTGAAACAGATGTTAAGTTCCAGAAAAAATTCACTTTTGTAGAACGACTTCCGTAGCAAATATATTCCCTACATTGAATATGTTTTGATCGGTACAAAAATAAAATGTTGAATGCATAAAACATAAAGCTGAGTTAAATTATCCTAATCTCAAAATTTTACCATTTCATTTTAAATGTTGAATTTTTCTTAAGCCGGTTCTAGGGTGTGTGACTTGTAGCTTGTATTTTCCAGTATTGTCCATTAACAGGCTCAATGAAACCGAGTCACTGTCAATTTTGACTTATGGACATTCTTTACGGATTTATTTTATTTCTCTCAATTTCTTTCGAGGTAAAGAAAGTGTTCTAACGTTTCATTGACAATAAACAATAAAAAATGAGATTAATTATGTTAGAACGTTTCTCTGAAATAGAGGGATTAGGTTGATGAAACAATGCTCGTTAAATTGATTGATGAAATTGTCTGCAACTTTGTCGTAATTGAAGCAAATATTGCCGTTTGTCTTCTTTAATGAAAATTTAATCAGCTTTGCTTTAAATATGTCGCCTTATTCTCGTTACTTTATTTAAAACATAGACGTTGCTTGCTATTAAGAAGCAAGTGTTATGTGTATTATTTATGTTCTCGTATAGTGCCGTTTTTGAATTTCATAATATTTATACTGAACACCACTCATTTTCTTCCCATGCATTATTCACGTTGTTGTTTACATTGAATAAATGCATTTTAAAGAGAAAACGATTAAGATAACGATACGACACAATATAACAGAGCACTGTTATATTTAAATAAAGTTTATTTCTTTATAATATGTTTGGACATTTTTACTTCCATAAATTCAAAGTGCCTCTCAAAAATGTTATGCAGTGTATTCAGTGTGTAAATATATTATTACAGTCACAGTTGTTAATATAGAAATTAATCCATGTTCAGGTTTTGTTAAAAATAGTGTAAGTGGATATATCATTGAAGGCAGTACCAGTCCTAAAGTAAAAGTTTAAAACTAATTTCATTTAAATGTCATATACAATATGTCTAGTTACTTGGGTTACTCATTTCATATATTAATTGTAGTGTATTTTCATGGTTTAACATATGCTACAATATCACATAATAATGATCACAATGATGACACTCATATTGAAAGACTATTAAGATTTGAATAGTATAAAGAAAAATGACAACAAAATATGAGACTTATAGCACATATAAACACGGATATGAATTGTTCGTTTTATTAGTCGGAGTTTAAAAGCTAACTATATCAAATTACTACTATATTTGTACAGACATTTGTTATACGATAAGAACATTGATTGCTCAAGTCCAACCTTCCCTTTCTATTTTATTATTCTTTCTTTTAATTGTCTTGGAGGGTTAAAACTACATATGACCTTTAAAATTATAGGATTGTGTTCCAGTTTTAGATATATCAATGATTTCAGCCGTCTATTCTGTTTAAATAAGTGACAAAATTCTTCTCTTAACAGGATTAGTTTCAGGCGAGGTTTTGCTAATAGAAAACGACAAATGTAATTTAATGATACTCAATCATATTAAATCAAAGCTGTCACATAAAAACTCAAATAATGCGATAGCAGATGCATTTTATAAATTCTTTTTTGTATTGGCTAAATTTAAAGTTTCAATAAATTTTTCAAATTGGAAACGATTGATTAATTCATTCAATTCAATTTGATCATTAAAACGGGTTTTTGCTGAAAACAATTATGTCATTCTTTCACTTTAAGGTACAATATATTTCTGGACTAATTATCCTGAAACCAATCACAGTAGTAATATTTTTCGTCTAAAACACCACAAGGCAATGTTATACGCTACCTACCTAAAATGTACAGCCATTTTGTGATTGAAAAAAAGTCCTTTTAAAATTTAAACATAATTTTTAATTTATTTTGCAATACATATAAAAAGGCATTGTATTTGTCACATAATGGTGGCAACTTTGTTCATATAGACAAGTTAAAATTGCATATACTGACTGAAATGAATTGGACTTGTTATTACATCATAACTATGCAATATATTTAATTGTAAGGATTTTTGTGTTTTTATTTGCTGAAAATTATTTGCGTAAACACAATTTCGTTTAAAATCATAGCAAAACACATTACAATGACTAAATAACGATATTTCTATAAGTCAATCCGATAACATAATCACCTAAAAGTCCATTAAAAAAAAAACAAATCCACATTGTATCCTTTTAGTCACAAAAAATTGAAAACACTCACTAAGTAAAAGTCTTATTATTAGTAAATAGTTACCTTACATAAAATAATGCAAATTTCTAGGTGGTATTCGAGTCTACAACGGAAAGGGGGTTGTAATTTTAAGTCAGTGACCGTAGCCACTACATTGAATTTTAAGCAAGATAACTAGAATTAACACATCTATCTGCATCAAAATGTATCTGCATATCTACACCAACATTAGATTATCCTCGAGACATTTATAACGCTATTTTTTGTCAAGATTGCATGTCAAAATAAATATCTAATTTCTGATTTATTTTAAAAGACGAATGTAAAATAATCAATTTGAAACAATGTTAAACATGATTGTACTTGTTAAAATATTGTTTTTTATGGTCTTACAACAATGTACAAATATATACACAAAGCTAAAATATCCATATTGTTTCTGAAATGTCTGAGATAAAGATTCAAATTCATCGAATTTCAGATAATCATGTTGAATTGTATTATTGAATCATTGATTAATTCAAACTCACAGTTAACCTCAGTTTTGTTTCTGTAAATAGAAAAAACGTGTGTTTTAAAGATTTAGAGCATATGAGAAACATTTCACTTTATACAACATCGTTGAATGTGAGTAACTTGCCGTAAAGATATCAACATGTGGTTTATACACTAAAGTTAATCATTTAGGTGTTCTTATTGCCAATACACAAATGAAGCAAAGCATGGTTTAGCTTTTAAGCCAATCGGCAAGTTTTTGGAAACTCTAAAAATGAAAATCTATTGAAAACTAAAATCATAACATTTTATAGAAAGTTAATGAAGTCGAGAATGGTATTATGTACTGATAACAAGAGGTTCTTAACTGAAGAACTTACATTTGATTTTGAAATCAAATGGTGGTGGTTAAATCTTTTAAACATAGTGTAATAAAGCAATGAAACTATTGCATACAATGTCAACTTCATTATCAGGAAATACTTTTCTTTCCTTACAAATAAAATAATTCATTTCAAAAAGAGATGGTATCTTTTTTATTTATTACTAATGAACTATTTAATGATCTAAGAAATCTAAGAAAGGAATATCAACCGAATAATTATTATTCATTGCCAAATGTACAAAGTTTCGAATGCTTAGAATAACTTGTAACATAATTCAAACATAAATTGTCTAAACATGTTTATTAAGAAATTACAAGGCATGCTATATTATTTTATATTTTCTTGATTTTTAACGATATTGCTTTTTAAAATCAAGTTCAAAGGGAGTTTACCAGTTTCATTGACATTTAACACTACAAAAAGGAGATAAAATATGCTAGAACGTTACTGTTTATCGCGGGATTTAGATGAGGAAAAAATTCAATCTAAATGGCTTAATACAATTGTTAAGAATTTTGAATATTGAAAATAATCAAAAAACAGAACTTTCTGTAATTAAAACTATTTCTGATTGAAATACTCTTAATAATGTTAGACCCTGTTGAATTTTTGTGCTATTTTCATCTTGACTAGGACAATCAAAACCTTCAAAAGAATTAAATACGGAATATTATGATCTAGTCGTCTATTTGGGCATTGTCTTTTGATACAAGCAATGGTATGCAAATGAAAATCTCGTGAGAAAGTAATATATTTACGACAACACATTGTTCCTCCAAACTCAATGATTGTCAATGATTTTATTATTCAATTTCTACAATTAGTCTGTAACATTAACGTTATGACTATACTGTTTCCAGTTAATGTGTCCATGGTTTTTTTATTTTTCAATTGTGATTCTAAAAGTACACGCAGAACTAAGATTCTAAACCGATCAATTAATAATTCCTAATCATTTCTTTAACCGAACAAATATGTCAAAGTACATAGTACTAATAATAAATATGAGTTTACGTCAATTTAACATTAATTTACACCAATAAAACTGAAGAACAGACATGATGAAAGAGTAGCTCCTACTGCTTAGCTTTGTCCACGGCCATTTCATTATCTTAAATTGTTTATGACATTGTGTAATCCCATAAAGGTAAATTTGCACGGCTTTTTATAATTCTAAGACGTTTGCTGAACATATCAAAATGACGGATGCTCAATCACGCAAGTGACAAATAAAAATACCTTGAACAGTTTTCATATTATCTAAACGTGTTATGTCTTAATATAGTGATTTATTATGTTGGAGGAAATAGAAAAGACTTGGTGTAATGACATTGTAGCATAAATACTGTAATAAATTGTCTTAAGATGAAATAGTTTTAATAGCTTGTACTTTAGCAAACAAAACCCCTTGAGGACTTAAGAAAATACAAAAGTAAAGTGCTTCGTGCAAAATAGAACTGCTTTATCAATCTAATTACAAAATTCCTTTTAGGATTTAAGTTGTTGAATCATCATTCATTGTTGATATTTCATTAAGATTTGTCATTTGCACAAGCTTTTGGATGAACACGAAACACAAATGACAAGGTTTATGAAAATTAAGCAAAAATCATTTTAAGTAGCCAAATTCATTCAGTTTTCAGTATATGTATATTGAAACTATATTTGTGTTTATGTCTAGCTGTATTTTTGTATACAAAACATTGAAAAAAAATTGACTTAAATTTCTAAATTAGACTTTTGGGAACAACCAAAAGTTAAGTTTCCGATTAAAATATGATAAAAACATAATGACCATAATGTTTCCACTTCACTTTTATCACGTTTTAAAATATATCATATTAGCGTAAATAATGTAAGACATACGTTTACCTGGCACATATCACAGCAGCGTTATCTGCGTGACACATCTCTTAGACTATATTCTTGCTAGTTTGGCGTGCACACATTTAGTTATCTTATTCTTTCATTAATTTTAAAAGAAGACTGTATGACAATGAATTCAAAGCAAAAGTGACTACCATATGTGAAAGAGTTTTTTTTGTAGATTTAAAAATCATGTACTTGTAGTTAGGTAAAACAAGAAAGTTCTACAATTTCTTTGCCAATAAAATAATGAGTTTAATTGTGTTAGAATGCTACTTTTAAACAGTGTTAAAACAATGCTACAAAAATTGATTAATGAAACTGTCTACTGCTATGGCATGATTCAAATAAATGTTGTAACACACAGTTGTTTATGCTTAAAAATGTAATAAGCCCTGTTGTAACTACGTCGCTATATTCCCACTATTCTAAAACGAAGACGTTGTTTATTAGCATCACGAAGCAATTGTTATGCTGACAATATTGTTATTATAATAAGAAGATTGCATCTTAGCAAAACAAATATTAAATGTTAATGCAAATATATGATATATATGGAATCGATATGACAAAAAAGTATGTTTTAATCTATTAGTTAGATATAACTAATTACGCACTCCATTTGAGATAACGACTTAGTAGAAAAAAACGGAAGCCCTAAAGAACGCGTAAAACGGCAAAATTGAAAACGCTGCAGGCTCCGTCTGTTTGAGACTGTTCATAGACGGTACTGGAAAGTGCAAGTGACCGTCCACGCCCCTTAGTACCATCTCAAGCACTGTTCATTCTACATTTACTCATGATAATGGGGAAAGTTTGAATTTAGAAATATCCGCAGATATTTTCTTACGTCCTTGTGATTGAGCAACTTTATTTCTAAGAATACATATCAAATACTTATTTAAGTCTAATTATGAGTAAGTTAAACGTATTATCTCACATTCATAAATATAAAAGAAATTCAACGTCCTATGCAAATATCCAACATAAACAATAAAAAGGTTTAAAATGATCTTCAAAAGATACATATTGGTCATATTTTTAAATTCACACTTTGATGATGATTGAAGGAACGCAAAATATGCCATCCAATGCATCAAAGCAAGTTAACCATTTCAGACGATTATTTTTGAACGACTGCAAATTTGTGAAATTTCTTATATCTAAGGGAAGAGAATTCTAAAGTTTGACCCTGAATATGATAAAGATTTTCCGCAGAACTCAAATCTTGGTTTTGGGATTCGAAGTTGTTTTGTTTATATGATCCTTAATGTGTATTTTCAGTGTAAGTAAGAAGATTTTACATATAATCAAATTATTGTTAAGAGACTTGTATACTATAATTGCTTTTTTATAATTTACTCTTTCAGAAAATTTCATCCAGTTAAATTCAGAAAATAAATCATCAGTGGATGCATCAAAATCTTTGTCCAATATTATTCGTCCTGCCCGTTTTAGTATCTTACGATGTGGCAAATTATACGATTTACATCTTTTCAATGTGCAAATCAATGCCTAATTCTTTAATAGAGACAATATAAATCATTATCAAATTGAGAACAGATCCATTTTAATTCTTCTTTCACCAGAACAGTTTAATATATCAACATGCTTTCTAAATGTTTTCTTATTATCTTGAAAGTTGAGTGTTCGTTACATGTAACTACCTCCACATTCTTATAATTTATTGCACTTTTCTATCTTTTTTATAGTTTTAGAGGTTAAAACTACACATGAATTGCATAAATAAAAATACGTTTGTTTTAGATTTGAAGAGAGTTTTTATGGTTAAAGCTGTATAACTTGTTAAAGTGATAGTCACGGAATCGTGTTGTTTGCATTTTAATGACTTTTCAAGAGCAAAACGTGTCACTTGCTTCTCAACTTGTTTAAGATTCACTTATATCTAATTCACTTAACGTTATAAGTAAGTTGTAGGTCAATGGATTTGCTGTATGTGTTTAACTCTTGGCATATCACACATTGTTTTCTTGAAAACTTTAGACTGAATCAAGCTTTACCAATAAAGAATATCAAATATATTGAGGGTACTCAATTCTGTTAAATCAAAGCTCTCAAATAAACGTCTAAACAGATGTATTTCATGTTTTGTTTGTTTTTTGTTTAGCTTGGTTATATATTCTTATGCAGTTAAAATTTTGATTTATTACAAAAAATGTGCTTCTTTTACCTCGTTATAAACAATCAAGAGTTTATTCATAAATAAAAATTGAGACAAAAATGCATTTTGTTGTTGGTAATGCTTATCATATGGAATATTTATGACCATTTTAGCATATATAAGAACCAAATATACAAGGACGAGTTACACACTTAAAAAGTAATATAAAAAGTAATGAGTATTATCTATCACATTTTTTGACGAATCTGTTTGACAATGCAATCATATAATTTTTATTACGCTCTTATTACTACACTTGTTTCTGAATTATTTAATTGCTATATATTGATTTTTAAATTGTTTTAATTTTAATTAACATATTCACATATTGTTATATAATAACTATAATCTATCACACTATCAAACGAATCTGTCTGACTATGAACACTTGTTATTGAATTCTTATATAATTATATTTGTTTTCTTTATTTAATTTACTATAATGTAAAGCTAAAAAACAAGAATTATATTTATAATGATTATAATAAGTTTATAGCAAATTCTTTTCATTCGAAGATTTTCATTTAAAATATAAAGATAATTCAAGTCAAATATTTTCTAAACTTTCTAGATTTAAAAAAAGTTGTCTTTAAAAAAATATTTGTAATTGTACGGACATGTATCACATTTAAAAGCATAATTAATTTTAATGATGGCGTTTATTTTATGCTACTTATATATATATTTTTTATCGAAAAAGAACACTCTTACAGTGCAAAATCATTATTGAAGTTAACTACATTGGTTTAACTTTAGATGAGAGCACTTATTGTGTATAAGAGAAGATATGCATATGCAATTTAATGAAACGCATATCTCATTGTATTGAGTACTGTAAATGAGAACTTCCTTGTACATGTATCATTTTAAAATTTGAAACATTTGTCTGCAAACGTGTTTAAACGAAGACTGATTGAAATACTGCACGACACAATTCATATCCTTTATCTAAATATATCTTAGAAAATCTTCTCTGTTACCATGTTATCGAATGATGCACGAAAGTGTTAGATGAGAAATCTTGTTTTGCAATTGAAAACAATTTTAACAAATGTGTTTTACAAGAAGAAAACTTGCGACAAGCGAGCGCCTACTCAAATGAAATTTAAGTAAGAAATTTTATCAAGACGTTTATCAAGACAAATAAAATCAAACTTAGATAAAATATACCAAATATGAACTTTAAAATTGCATAAAGTTTGCGCACGCAGGTATACGTTAACGAAAGAAAGAGAAAACGTGCGTTGGCGGCCGTTGTTTCCGCTCAAAAAAGCTAAATATAATAACGGCTCTGATAGGAATATTTAAAAAAACATAACACACTAGCACGTAGAAAGCAATGAATGGTCCCTTTATTCGAAAAACAGATAACGAAACGCGGAATAACCTAATTATACTTTTATGCTAGAATAACGCTATTGAATCCCTTTTAATTTCCATTAAAGTTACTTACATGCACATAAATTCTGACAAAACACATAATAAATTGACATTTCAATGTTCTTTTTTTCCAAAGCCTTCGTAAAAATGAAAAAAATAAATAATACAAGGTGCATGCATTATTAACCTTTTTTGAATTATTACATTCAAGTGTAAAAAACAATGTACGCACACAATTAGTAGCCAAGATTCAAATGTCATTATTTGGATAAAATTTCGCAGTGTTTAGAAAACGAGTAAAACTATCTTTATTTGAAAAAAAATATAAAATCAGATCAAACAAAGGAAAATTGCATAATATATATTTCCATCAATGGAGTAGATGTTTCATTTAATTATATAATGGTAGCATCTTTTTTCTTAAGTTTGTCAAAATACGTTATATTAGCGAACAAATATGCATTATATGATTATGTAAAAATAGGTCGATAGTTTGTGAATGGATAAAGTTTCTACATAACAATACAATGTACTTCGTAATGCGTAGACAAATTGCAATATTCTATTTCAAAATTGTTTTGCCAGGAAAAACAAAATGTTTTAATCATTCGTAGATTTATGTTGAACTACTTAATAATGATTGATAAATTATCAGGAAATGATAGATGAACATGATTGGGAAAAGTCTCCCAAAGCGATGTCATCATGTATTTAAGTGCATCAATGTAATATCAGACATCTTAAGTTTTTTTTCTGGCAATTAATACACGTCGAGATGAAATAACACCGATATTGTTATAAGGGTAGAGTGTTCTAAGTAAATTCATTTTAAATGCTTTTAACTTTTTATATTGAATGTGCTTACAAAGAATAACATGAGGCACTTGATTATCTATATCATCATTAAAATTTTATATAAAAGTAAATAAAAGTGTATCAAAATACGTTGTTCATATCATTTAATTAACATAATTGTGATTCATAAATTCTCTGTTTTGAAGAATATGTTTAAAACAAAATTTCAATTTCTTTTCATTAATGTCGAAATACTATGCATACATTTGAACATAAACTGAACTCCTTAAAACAAAATGATAAATACAGGCCTTTATAACATTCAAAGGATCCCGCAAGAAATATTGGCTGCAAGTTTACTTTAATTTTGATGATTAACTATTACGTTTCAATATCAAAATTTTGAATAACCATTACATTTTGTCTTTCTAAGACAGTACACAAATATATCATAATGTACCTGTCTTATAGGAGCATCAAAAGATAAAGAATATGTTAGAATCGGGAAATTTAAAACAATCATCTAGAACACTAGACTGTAAAGACTTTATAATTTGCATATTTGATCACAATGTAAATTTGTCTTAAAAATTACAATGTATATATATATTATTCATTATATAGCAGATACATGTAAATTGTAGAGAATTGACAGAGATGTTACCAGTGTCCTAAAGTTTATAATATCTATGGGAATACATTCCGACAAGATTGCCATTCGACAAATTGTTGAACAGTACCAAAATATTGCAAAAGGCTGATCCTAAGAGAGTAATTAAAACTGAGCTGTCTCTTTATGCGCGGTAGAAGAGCAACATTTCTCACGTTCCCTATTACCGGTAAGGCAGAATTCAATGTCAATTACAGTAAAGTATTGATATAAACGATAACGACTATTGTGCTAAATGGGAAATGTGAAAGTGTTTTTACTGGTTCAGAGGAAGATCCAACTGATTCGTTAGAAATAAGTGATAACTTTCTGAACAAAGCATTTTATGCTACATGTATTTTAAGATTACAATTAAAATGGAATTGACTATATGCTACAAGAGAATTGACTCACCTTTTTCTGTTTAAAAATGGCTTTTCCTTTGAATGGAATAATATACAGGTTCTAACACCTCTTTTAAAGATCATCAGACTGTTACCTCGGTTTCTGCGATAGTTGAAGACTTGTGAATTATTAGTCTCTATTGGTCTGAACAATGTTTACAAATGAAGAGTAGTAAGCACATTACGACGCTTTAAAAACATTTTAACATTATATCTTGACGATGTACAAAATTGTTTGACAAACACTCTGATCATTTGTTAAAAGTTTGATTTCTATAAAACATTAACGCACGTTTAATATCGAACACGATTTACCCCTTGTGCTTATTTACGGAAAACGACAAAAAAGAAAAGTTATTATTGTACTGTATGCCAGCTTTTAGAGGAATATATTTGTAATTACATGTTGGTATAAACATGGACGTAAACGGACAATAGCCTTTATACAAGAATCATAAAACTATTTGTCTTTTCTTATGTGTTGTAAAAAGAAGCGTTTTAAGTATAGTGTGGTATATCTCATTCTCCTTGACTTTCATTTTAATCTAATCTATATCTTAATTGGAAGAAGATACAAGTTTGGCTTCACTAAAATGTATATTTAAATAGAACTGGAAGCATTCATTTTGTCATTTCCAATTTGTAAAGCATATACTTCACACTTTTGGTTTCATAGCCTGACATTAAAGAAATGTCTGTTTTTTATATAATTATATTTTACACATTTCCTTCGGACACCTAATAAATGCTGCATTGTTGCCACATAACTGTTATGCAGAAGTGACTTCTTTCTTAACTGATATAACAGTAACAACCTTCCTAATTATTTCTAAAAAGTACATTGAGAACAAAGTAATGCTTTCGTTCTAAAGAAAATCTAATTAATTTGTTTGACACATTGCAAGACACATGCTTAACTTTTCATAAAGGATTGTCCATAACATTTAGACAAGACATATTCCGCAAACCAAACACGCATATAAACAATTTGTCAATTCAGTTCGGTTGTAGTTTATTGTTCATGTCAGACATGCTTTTTTACGTAAGTTTGCCATGTAATAAATAACTGTGCAGCGATGAAAATATCTTTCAATATAAAATATACTAGAATTATATATACATGTATATCAAATCTACTAGGCTTGGATTAAAGATGTAAAAATGCGCGACTCAATGCATTGGTTAAAGAGGTACAAACAAATTTACAAGAAAAATGATTAAAGAGATACAAACGGCCAATACAATAAAATGATTAAAAAAGTACAAACGACCAACTCAATGAAATGACACAAGAGGTACAAACGACCAATACAATAAAATGATTAAAGATGCACATACGACAAGTTAAAGAAGATTGTTGTTCTTCTTTACTCATTTTATTGTGTTGTTTTAACAATACATGCTGGATAACGAATCGGTTGTATAAAAAAGACTCATCACTGCAAAATGTAATTGTCTTTGTATTTTTAAATATAACGTTTAACTCACAAGTTTTAACCTTACTGCAGGTGTTACTATAATTATATCATCAACTTCACTCCAAATGTCGCGAACAGCGGTAAGCATAATTTAAAGATAGCGGATGTGAACATACACAATTGATCTTATTTTTAATAAGATATTTCATTTTCAATACAAATATAAATAGAACCCAAAATTCTGTACAAAAGTGGTATGATTGACTTGTTTTAAAATTCTCATTTTTTATACTTTCGGTATGTATTTTCGTCAGTGTTGCAATTAAAAAAGGATAACATGGGTCTTTAATTAATGTTTAATACGGCATTGGTAATTTGTTTTTATGCCTTATCATATTTTTTGAAGCCACAAGTACGAAGGAAATAAAATATGTTTTGGTTTGCCTTGCTGACAGACATAAATACTTTGATTGATTGATCGTTCAAATTTACATGATAACATGCAACCAACAACGTAGTAACGCGGACATTTTGATTAATTGATTGTACAATTTAAAAAACAACGCTGTAGTCCGACACAACTATTAATTAATTGGTTGTTAAATTGAACAAAACAGAAATACAAAACTGTTTTACAAAGTTTTCGATAAATTGAGCGTACCAATTAATTGGATAAAAAAAATATTAAGATAATTACATGAATTTTATGATTTATTGAATCCATCAATAGAAAAACAAAACAAAAACTGTATGATACGATTGATTTAACAAAACAATTTATGTTACATTTTCATATGTCTACTGTAGTACTCTTAGAATGGTACCATTTCACAAAATAAGAATACAACCACAACCCCACATTATTTAGCAAGATAAAAGATATTTCCCTGGCTGTATCTTATATTGAAGCTTATTGTTATCTGATTATTTTTATACCTTCAAAAGTTATTTGACATTAAGAGTTGGGGAATAGGTGGAGGTCAGTTACAACCGGTACCTTTCTTCGTTTAACCTGTCGTCTGCTGGAAACAAATGTAATTAGTCGATGTGGCTGTATAAGAGTATTCGTGTACTCTTTAATAGATCTTTTTTTTGTATCATAAGGGCATGTCAGTTACACAGAGTCTGCAGTTAAAATGATCAACAGTATTCAGAATATCAATATGAAAAATAATATATTTAAATAAATCTAAAATTATTATATATTAATATATCCATGTTGAAATATATATATATACTAGGTAATTTTGGTACAATACTTTTAATTTATATAGTTTGGGCGCACGTACATACTAAAATATGCTGAATGACTGATGTCGTATCAGATAAATTAAATTCCAGATTTGAAGTAGAAAACATACGTACATATAAAATTGAAATGTCTGTATATATTACAGTCAATGTAAATACTCCTTAAATTATTAGCAGCCTTGTATATATTTTTTTCATACTAATGACACTAGTGTTTCATTGAAAATTAAAAAAAATCATTTAATTTAGAGCCTTTGCATCAGTACCTTTAATTCTGGATCACCCATCATATAAAGGTCATAATTGTCCAATGAAAAGTGACGTTACAAACTTGCAATTTTATAAATGAATATAAAACAAAATGTACAAGATACATAAAATATATATTATGAACGTAATAACCAAACGAATAGAATTTTAGTGGTTTTACTACTGTTACACTACTATTTAAACTATAATTCAAGAAGTTAAATTTTGCTTTCATTCATTGATGATCACAAACAGACATGCCAGATAATTTACCAAATTAGGAAACTTGTTATATATTTAAAACAACTGTAATAGAAGACATTTCGTTTCATCATTCAATGATCTGATTTATGCTAAGTGTCTTTCATGAAAATCATATTACATATAATTCTATAATGGAATGTATTAAAATGTGAATTCAATCTAATGTTTTTAATATTAACACTATTCTTTCATTGAATTGAAAAGCCCATTATGCAAAAGAAATGCTTTCCAAATTTCTCAAAAGCTTTTTCTATTTGTTGTTCTATTAACATAGATTCCAAACATTTATCAATTGGCCGATTATGTAAATTTTATATTTCATTGTATCAACAAACATAATAACCTTTCTCGTCATTTCGCCTAAATCAAATTTACATCTTATGCAATCTATTTGGTGAAACAATTTATCAATAATATTATTCATTTAAATGTTTCTAGTCACTGATAAAGGTATTAAATACTATTATATGAGATGATTAAACAATAATTATAACGCATAAAGTTACAATATTCTGTCGATTGATGGATGATTGTGTCGAATGTTTTGGCATTATTGTTATTGAAATGTTTAATTGTCTTTAGATCTAGGGACACAATTAATTAACCTTTTTAATTGATTCACACCATCTTCTCTCAGTTTAAAGTTAAATGTGTTTATTTCAATTATTAATTGAATGCCAGTTACTGTATACAGGTGATAGATTATAACAATTTCTGCATATTTGCATTCATTTCAATTGTTGTAATAATCATTTTGAGACCTTTCTATTGAAATTATATATCGTATACCCATAAATACACATTGCGTTTACTTGAATGCAGATTTTAGTTTCCTCCACTTTAGTTATCGCACTAGCTTTCCATATTTTTTTTTTTTTTTGGCGGGGGGGGGTATTCATATTCAGATGCTCGTACATTGCTTACATCTTTTCTTGGGGTTTACAATGTTACGACGTATTTTTATTTTATCCCAGTATGATAGAATTAAACATCGGCAATATGCTTAATTACGAGTAAGTATAAATGAGATGACCTTTTGTTTCGGTGCTGTTAAGCTTTCTACTTCTTGATTCTATCATAATATAATTGCTTATAATGTTGCTAGAACACGACATAATTTCTACCTTACCGCTGCTTCACCATTTTTTTTGCTCTTTTTATATATAGATTTCGATTGTCATACATATAAAACATATGTATTTCACAATATAAATGATATACCAATTTTTTATTGACGGATAAGCTCTAATGACCAACTTTGTATTTCAACAAAATGTAATTACATATTATGTTAAGAGGGACTGATTTTGATTAAATGTTTGAAAATCATGGAACTACACGGTAACATAGTGTCCTAACTAACAGACGACAAGCTTTTTTTCAAGTAACGGGGACCGGTTGCAATTCTCTCTGTATACATTGTCTGTAAATTGGCCAATAGGTGGTGAATTATGTAATTAGTTTGAATACATTTGGTATCAAAGATATGTTGCAGTTTAAAGTGATACGATGCTAAGATCACGATCTTGTCGTTGATGTAACAATTTTGAAAATCTGATATGCAATCGCAATAAACTAGCAGTAAATAATTGGCTTTATTTGTATTTTCAGCATAACCAAGATCGGTTTTCTTCGCAATTAAGGACAGACACCTCTTGGGTTTCATTCAACATTCCTTGGTTATTTACGTAATTCATATTGGAACTGTATATTGATGGATTCATTAGTTCATTTGGCTATATATCATTTTTGATAACTAATGTACATCTTATGCAATGGCACAACTGCAAACAGAGATGTTCAGAATATAAAATGAATATAAATATAAAATATAAATATAGAATATAAATATAAAATATAAATATCGGCATTAATATAGAAACATGTCAATTGAAAACAAAATTGAATGTTGCAGTCTTTGTTTAATTGGGCCAGTCCATGAAAATATATTAATTATGCTGATGCAAGTCATGATTATACCGCTATATTTGTAAGTTTTAAAAGCTATGGTGCAAAAAACCAACAAATTGTAACAAATTCAATCTTTAAAAGGCATTTCTTTATTGATTTCTTCACAAAATATACTCGGTCAAACAAAAGGAAGATTTGAAAAAGATGAAGACGATAATATAATTTAGAGGAGCAAAGCTGAAAGTACTTCTACAGTGCGTTTTCATAAATCTAAAGTAAAGTTGGCACAAGTGACAACTTGGATGCAAATCAGTCTGTGCAGGGGAATATTCTTTCATTTTATATCCCATAGGAGATGTTTAAGATTTGTTTAGGAGTTAACTGATAACTCACATAAAGACTAATCCAAATTCATCTGATGGCTCTCAGGGGACAGACTATTTGTTATGTATTGTGACAATTTCCTGATATGCATTTCACAGATCCCAGATAAGGACATAAAGTAGGTTAATTCACACCAAAAGGTTTATGCTCTTAATACAGTGAAATTTGAGAAAACCGGACGCTGAGAAAATCGGAACTCTCTAAATACCGGACGAATATATCGGTCCCAAATTTTCCCTTCTTTAAACTATTGTACTAAACATTGACAATACCGGAATCTGTAAAAACCGAATATCGGACGGTTGATAGGGGACAACAAAGTCAATTACATAGACAATTACCCTGACAATACCGGACGCCGAATGTGTGAATAACCTTGTGTACTCATCAATTGGTTGCGTCTAATACGCTAACTGAGCGGTAACAGAAAACTTTTTCACAGTTTGATTTATTGTAAGGTATAGATGCTACCGTTTTATATAAATGCCAAAATGCACGAGGAATTGATCAGTTAAAATCAGTGTGAATAAAAAATATAGTATTTTTCTACTGTGTTTTTTATATATTCATTTCCCAAAAAGACAACGCAATGGAAACGACATTTATCGGCGTTAAGTTCTATTCCATGGACGAAAAGAATTCGACAAGAGCTGTCTACAAGTGACAAAGTTAAAGAAGTTAAAGACAGTGAAAGTTCTCCAAGACCTACTTTAAAAATCTGACCAATATGTTATCGGCAATATTAACAATGGGGCATTATTAATCTATTATAAACTAACAAAGTAAAATATGTGCGTTAAATCATTATCCATTACCCAAATGTAAACATATGCGGATGTACTCGGAGTTGATCGTTATGAGGTAACTGCTGTTCATTTAAATCCAAAATTTTATTGTATTCATATACAATAATGGGACAAAAAAAAAAACAACATATTTTCTTGTATTTTTATCATTTCTTTATTTAGCAATATACGTACACATGATCATGAAAATGCAAATATACAGCATCCTTTGTAAGTCATTGCTCGGTTATAATATATGATGGGGAAATTGAGAATACCGGACCGCTGAGAAAACCGGACAAAACCCTCAGTCCGAAAGCCGTCCGGTTTTCTCAACTTTCACTGTACATGTTGTCGAAAGGAAAGTAACTTACATTTCTTAATTCTTAATTGATAATTGCAATTTTTGAAGCTAAAAGCATTAAATTGATTTCCAAGCATTATTGATTTTTTGTTTTATGGGTTGTTGACATTTTAGTAACATTGTAGTCAACACAAGACGGTTAGATGACAAGTCTGCCTTTGAAGCTAACAATGGTCGAAGCTTTGATCGGTCAATATTGTTTTTCCATGTTAATACTTAACTATAGTGATGTAGGGAAAATTGACATACATTTTGATATGGTTTCACATAAAGTGTCTACAGAATTGATAGAATATAATATTGTTATAATGATAAAGTCTCATGGATCAAAACGACGTTTACCTCATGATAGTAACATTCTATTTGGTCAGATGTTCTTTTGTAATAATATTTTGAAATTCATTTCAGAAAGCAAACGGCTTTGTTGAAGCACATTATTTGAATTTGCCAATACATTACTCAAAATTAATATCGATCCACAGTACGAACAATAGTAATTTATGCGTAAAATACCAGGGCTGTTGGGATCTCGTTATGTTACTGAACGTTAACTTACACTTGTAGTATATAACGTATTTTTGGTCCCCTTGCAAGACATTAGTCAGATAATGTTCGTTAGGTTAATGCTTATTAGTGAAAACTAGCATGCGTATTTAAACTCCTTAGATGTTTATTTATGGCGTAAAAGACAGTGTTTAATTTAATCTTTATTCTTTAAATCTTTTGCCAAGCTTGTATTTATGAAGATTTGCATATTTCTATAATGGCTTTCCATTAAAGAACTGATCCATTTTTAGACTTTATGGACTTTCTTTTGGGATTATTATTTCTCTCTATTTTATACATTTCTTCATTCCTAGTTCTCAAAATTTTAAGGAATTAACAGTCGAGCATATTGTGATAGAATATTTCTTATTGTAAAAACTATAATAGCATGTATCAATAAATATTTCATTCTGTTGAATAACTTGCTTAAATGTCTATTGACTTCTTCTCGACTTCGTATTGATAAGTAAACATGGAAACAATGAAATCATTACTAGAGATAGAACTTAAGATATATCAAGCTTCCCTGTTGAGGTTTACCACATTCAATTTTCAAAGTGCTCAAAAGGACAACAACTTGGAACAAAAAAAACGGAAGCCATAGCTATGTTACTTGCCAAGATATTGCTTAGAAACTGTGAAAATTATGAAGCCATGGATACAGGTAGAACTTAAAGAAAAACCCAAACTGCCGTTTAAGGTTAATCTCTTACGGACAGACGGACAGATGGAAAGACATACGGACGGACAGTTCACTTGGTATATGCCCGGGATATAAAACATAAACAAGAGCACCGCTAGGCGGAGCATTATATGCCCGAAAGTGTTTTTTTTTTTTTTTTTAGTAAAGATGAAGCATTTGTAAGACATGGGACTAAAATAAAGTATAACCTCCTTCAAATAACAATCCTCCTTTGAAGTTTCAAAATTGTGGTCCAAATGGAACTTTAAGTTATGTCCCAGAAACTGTTTTCAATTCTAAGGTAAAAGTGACCTTGACCTTTGACCTTGTGACCCCAAAATCATTAGGGGTCTTTTTTCCAATATGGACAATCATACTATGAAATTTTTTAATATTGTGGGCTAAATGGAACTAAAGTTATGCTCAAGAAACTGTTTTCAATTTCTAAGTAATAGTGACCTTGACCTTTTACCTTTTGACCCCAAAATCAATAGGGGTCTTCTACCTAATATGGACAATCATCATATGAAGTTTGAACACTGTGGGCCAAATAGAACTTAAGTTATGCTCCGGAAACTGTTTTCAGTTCTTAGGTAATAGTGAGCTTGACCTTTGACCTTGTGACCCCAAAATCAATAGGGGTCTTCTACCCAATATCGTCAATCATCCTATGAAGTTTGAACACTGTGGGCCAAATGGAACTTAAGTTATGCTCCGGAAACTGTTTTCAGTTTTAAGGTCATAGTGACCTTGACCTTTGACCTTGTGATCCTAAAATCAATAGGGGTCTTCTACCAAATATGGACAATCATCCTATGAATTTTGAATATTGTGGGCCAAATGGAACTTAAGTTATGCTCCGGAAACCAAATTGCTAACGTTTTCAGTTTTAAGGTCAAAGTGACCTTGACCTTTGACTTTATGACCCCAACATCAATAGGGGTCTTCTACCCAATATGGACAATCATCCTATGAAGTTTGAATATTGGAGGCCAAATGGAACTTAGTAATGCTCCGGAAACCAAATTGCTAACGGACGGACAGACGGACAGACGGACGGACAGACGGACGGACGCCAGGGGGTTTAACATAATATGTCCGAAATTCTTTCGGGCATATAAAAAGAAAGAAAAAGCTAATTATTTACTTGAACAAATTCTAGCGGTAACCAGGTGACTTCTGACTATTTTAAGGATATTGTTATCAATGTGAAATCAGTAAAATGTATTGATTCCCTTCGTTATATCCTTCTGTCGGAGGACAACTTCTTCTAAAATAGCAACAGTTTCTGTTTGATTTTGACTCGATATATAGTAATATTGTGTTAAAAAGTTTAAACTGACAATTATATATTCAGTATTCAAAAACGTATGCTCCAGCTTTATACAAAGATACAAGCAGAATGAAAACTATGTCATGTATTTAATCTAAAATACGCCCCATTTTAAAATATGATAAAACACACATGCTAAAGAAAAGATTTATATTTCAAGTGGTTGACCAAATATATCCACGTAAAAACCAAAATGGCCGCCAAATTTTTAAAACAATTATCATCCTCCACAAAATTATAAATTTTGAAAGATAATCTTTTTTTTGTCTTTAGATATATCAATTTCGCTTTTTAACACACTTTCCCTTTGGCAACAGTACTTTCTGTTCTATGTCTTGTTTTCTTCACCACTCCAGTTCAATTGCAGACTTCAAATGGTTTCAGTTTTTCTATCAAATTGAATGTGTTTTCGTGATAGTAAAAATAGACATCGAAATTCATCTCCTTTTTGTGTCGGTAAAAATGACTTTTAATATAAAAGGATCTGGGTATATAAAAATGATCTTACTTCAGTCATCTCTCCAATCACGTTACCTGAGTGGTGGAAGGTGGTTGTTGAAACATTTCAATAATTTAGGTTGTCACCAACTACGAAACATTATGAGTACTGTTGGCTAAATTGTAATCCAAACTATGCATGTGCTTCACCCGACAAAAAATTCTTAATTGCTTCATAAATTGATGTTAAATAAAGTAAGATGAAGTTGTTTTCAATACAGTTTTCTGCAATAACACGCCCTTAAACATAATGCAGTTGAGTGAACACCATTACACCAAGATACATTTAATCATATTAATTTGGTTTATTTAATATGGAGTTAAAATGCCAGTTGCATGTGCATTTAGCAAAGTTCAACATGAATCTATACAAGTCTATGAATGAACAAAATTACGATGAAATAGAAAGAACATAATTATCAGGAAGCTGCCAATGTTTTTGGTACCGAGTTGAAATGTTATATTCCACAAGGGTTTCGGATTTAAATGTTTTGTCTCATAAGGATCGTTGAAATGCGTGCCAATAAATTATATGCTCATAATTTTAGACATATCTTCTAGAACATATGATGGAATAATATTTAAAAGCTTTTTGTGTGTAAAGAGAGATGCCTATCCCGACTGTCATAAGGCTGCGTAGCCTATTGGTTTAGATGATCGCGTAGGAAGCGAGAGGACGCCGGTTCGCTCCGTATTGTCGACAATTTTTTTTTTCTTATAAATTTATAAAGTTTATAAGAATATCGTTTTATATCAAAATATATTTCATATACAGTTGTATATATATATATATATATATATATATATATATATATATATATATATATATTACATATCGAATCTATTCACATATACATAAAAAATAAAACAATACATATATATATACATACACATACACAAAACACATGATACAAATACTCATAAAAAGCGCTTGATATTATAAAGAACAATATATATATATGAAAGTGACTTTCTTGAAAACGAATTCGTACAAAATGTGGAATTAAAGATATAGAAATAAATGTTGATTAAACAATTAGACTTTGAAGAAGTGATAAAGAGAAATAGTAAAAGACACTTAGAGAAAGTGAATTTACTGGAAGAAACGTGAATGTATATAAAGTGCTTACCATGGGAATAAATGGATTGAAGAGATTGTTAGTGAAATAATAATTAAATGTATGGTGTACATGGTGGAACATAATCAAAAGTGTGAAACATCAAAAATTATGAATTTCACATAAATGAATTAATAATGTAAAATCAAAATGGAATAACATGAAATATATCAATCGTGTATTTGAATAGTGAAAGTGTATAAACCGGATGTGAATAAAATACACATGAATATGACATAATAAAACTGAGTGTACATTGTGATAATATATAAAAATTATAGAGGTAAAAAAGTGCATATATCATTCATGACTGATATTAATTGAAATATATGTGATGATATGAAACGGCTGAAATGGAATGACAGACATTATGAAATCGAATTTAGCCTCTGATGAAATGAAATGAATAAATATGAATTAAAAATTATTGAATGTACAAAGTTCAATGTGACATACAATAAATATAACAATTGGGGTATTCAAATGTGAATTGAATTGGATTGAATGAACATGAAAAAAAGTATGGAGTACATAAAGGATTATAAATTGTTAAAATGAAATCGTCTTGAAAAGACAAATACAGATACATTGTGAAGCAAAAGTGAATAGAAGTTGAAAATTGTGGAATATCTTGTGGAATTAAGATAAGTGTGAGTGAAATTGTGGAATAAAGTGCTAATTGTGTACATCAATCTGATATTATCTAATATCTATATTTTGTAGAGATATAATGGCGGAGTATATGTCAGAACGAGAATTAAGGTTGAAAGAAAGACATAGGAGGAAAGAGGATGAAGAAGAAAGAATTAAGTTAAAAGAATTAGAAAGGGAGTTAAAAGAAAAACATGAAAAGGAAATGAGAGACTTAAGATTACAACAAGAGAGGATAAGAAAGGAAAAGTATGAATAAATTAAGAGTGTAGCGAGAGAAATAGTGCGTCGGGACTTAGAAACTAATGGCGCGAAAGAATATACTAGTTAGGGAGAGAAAATGTGGAAGAAGCAGAGAAAGAATGGTGCTAGATACACTTAAATGTAGCGGCGGGGAACAAGAGACCAAGTATTAGCTCAAGAGAAAAGAGAACTGTGAAGAGAACTTCAATTTCATTACAAATGCTATAAATGGAAGTATGGGTGGATGATAATGGACATGGTGATGATAGTGGATATAACGTGATGTTGGGAAAATGAACTAGTCGACGATGATATTTCTGTATTCTGACCACTGGACCCGAGTTAAAGTTAATTGACGGATAAGTGGAGGACTATTTAGTAGAAGTTGGACCAATCCAAATGATGCGGAGTTCATTCTATTGACTCATATCAGTGAAGAAGAGCTAAGAAGATATAGACAAAGAGATACAGTGGTTACCATGACAAGAGAAAATGAGTGTTTTCAAGACAATGATTTAGTGTTAAATGATAGTGACAATTTGAAACATAAATGTGAACATAATTCAGAGAAAACACAACAAGTGAATGATACTGAAAAGCCAAACGATAATACAAGAGAAAGATATAGACAGACACTAATAACAAAAGTGAAAGATGGAAGTGATATAACAGAAAACAAAACATTGTATGATGAAAGTGATGATACAAGAGAAAGATATAGACAGACAATAATAACAAAAGTGAAAGATGAAAGTAATATAACAGAAAACAAAACATTGTATGATGAAAGTGATGAAGAAGAAAAAGAACTGAAAGAAATAATTCAACAGTTACATATCAAACAAAGAGCTGTTGAGGAAAAACTTAAACTAAATAAAATATTGAAGGAAGAGAAAAGAAGAGATGAAGAAAAGAAAAGACTTGAAACATTAAGAATAAAGAAAGAGATACAAAGGAGAAAGGATTTGAGATTGAGAAAGTTGATAGAAGAGAAAGATAGGTTAGAAAGTGAATTGAATAAACAAGAGAACTCATTAGATATGTTAGTGAAAGAGCCTTTACGTGAAAGAAAGATGAAGTTTGAAAATGAAAGGGAAAGTTTAAGAAAGACAGACAGAGAAAAGATAAAAGATAGAGAGAATGAAACGCTGTATGAAAAGCAATGAACACACGTGAAAATAATAAGTTATTAAATCCTTCAATTCCCTTTTTGACAGAAAACCACATTTGAAGAGTGGAAATTAGAGTTTGAAGTGATTAATTGATTCTGATATGTATGATGAAAATGTGTTAAGAACAAGCAGTGAGAAATTCTCTTCGTGGTCAAAACACAAGAAAAATATTATTAACAATAAGACCACCTTCAACTTCAACAAGGGAAATAATAAGCAAATTAGAAAAAGTTTATGGAAAATGTACGATCAGGTGAATCCGTTCTGTCTGAATTTTCATAGTGGCAAAACAAAGAAGTGAGGGAGAGGATATAACAGAATGGGGAATAAGATTTCAGAAACTATTGTACAGAAAGCTATTGAGAAAGGACATCGTAAGCGAGAGTCTCAAAAAGAATGAAATGTTAAAGACAAGATTTTGTGAGAGCAGTTTAAAGAGTGAACAGTTTGAAGAATGCCTAAGTCAGAAATGCTACTTTTGAGACTGCTAAGTACATTTGGAAGAATTAAGAAAGGGAAAGTGAGATTGGAAAGAATAAGACGAGAATGTGTAGGTTGAAGAATGACAGCATAGAAGGGAAAGATACGAGTGGTAAGATGAACAGGATAGAGACATGTAGTTGGGGAGGCAAAAATTGTTGAAAAAGATTTGGCTTCATTAGAATGCACTCACGTTAGAAGGATGAAATGAAGGAAGAGCGAGAGACAGAAGATTACAAGAGAATAGATGAAGTATAGATGACATGCAAAGAACGCAGATACGCAGGGAGAGGAGATATTGAATCGAGAAGGAGACAAGGATGAGTAAGATCGAATTAGAGAATATTAGAATAGAGATAGAAGAGATACCATACTGAGAGACAATTATGAGCTACAGAAATAGGAGGAGATATGATCAGAGTGATTAGAAGAAATGATAACAGAATTTACAAGGAGTAGCAAAGAAGGATGAAGGAGAAAGCTGAATATCGAGAATACCGAGAGAAGAAGACGATACAATATGAAGAATAGCATACCAGATTCGTGATAGAAAGACAGAAGACAATACCGATGAAGCGAGACTATATAATACGAAAATGAAAGAACAGTCCAGTTATATATGGACGATAATGAAGCAGAAGAGAATTAATATAGCAAGACTTACAGATATGAAATAGACAGGATTGATAGAAAAAACATAACAAGAACAGAGACCCCAAAGAGACACTGATTAATAAATGGAAGAGAATGGAGAGACAGAGACATGTTACTGAGGGACAGATACACAATATTACAGGAGAAGACAAGAAGAAAACATCAAAGAAAAGAAACAGGAGTAAATACAAGAGACAAGAAGAAGTGGATTTAAACTCGAAGGCGTCTCTGTCGGGGGGGGCAAGGGCATTATGCGAAGGCTATCGGTAGATGACAAAAGCGCCCAAGAACAAAACGACATATACTGATAGGTCCAGATTATGTTGGGAACAACAATGGAAGTAGGAGATAGTCAACATATAGAAGGGACAACAAACAGCCAAGGGAGTTAAATAGCATGGCTCTCAGGTTTACAACAATGTCTATAGATTTTTAACCAATCTCCTTAATAAAACAAACCCAAACCACTTCATTCCTTAGATCCAAGTTCAAGAGGGCTCTGGAGGAGTCTGTGATGCAGTGGCTACAGTAAATGCTGCAAAATGGAGAAATAGTGCCATATTTTGGGTGTATCGTAGAGAGCCAGAAGTAAAAGTACCGCATTCAATAAAACGAAAAAGTTTTTGATGGTCGCACCGTGCTCCTTGTAGCCAATGACAGATACAACAAGTAAATACACATTACGCAAGTAACGCTTATTGGAACCAACTTGCCAATTCGAATTTGTTGGTTCTGAATAGAAACAAAGCAGCATACAGATTTTCCTGAAGCATGATATGGGCTAGCTACACAGTTTAATAGATGATTCAGTTGGTACTAGTTAAATCAACCAAACGTAAAACAACATCTCTATCCATCCAGCCGACTACGGTGAACATGGCCAAAACGTATCGACTGGTATTATCGGTTCAGAAGAAAATCAAGGAATCAGTTGGAATCAGCTGTTGGTACTGCTGAACTCTTGTTCAGGAGTGACAGAGAGAACATTGTGGTCGGCACGAGGTGAAGCGTTTCTCCTCGTTGTAGGTAACATTGGGCAAGACCTGGGAAAGATCAGCTAGAATAGCCTGGTTTCGTTTAGTTATGCAGCTTATAGCTGCAAAAGCCTGTATCTATTAGAGACAAAATCAAACATTATGTCAGTTCAGTGAAGGTAAAAGTGTTACGCGAACTCCGGAATAGTTTTGACAAAGGCAAGGTCCGGTGGAAAGAAACACAGAATAATGGATCAAGTTTACAGTCATCAACAAAGTTGTCAATGAAGAGAGGATAAATAAGCGGAGGGCAGACATTTGAGCAGTGAAACATCCGAGGAGCACTAAAGTTAATCAGAAGACAGAAAAAGAGTACAGTGGTAAGACAACAAATGCTTTTCAAATGGCAGCGAGATAATTTTTTTTCAAGAAGGTCGCAAGCAGGATTTTGGAAATACTGATCTTATAGAAGCATGAAATTCATTTAATCAGACGAGACAACAATTCAACTCACAACCTCATAGTAAATATACCACCTGCTCTTACTTGAAGAAGTCCGTGACACTCTAGAAGGCCGCGAATGATTGAGTGTGGACGCCAATCAGCCATCAACACACGTCGCGTTAATTCATTCCAAAGTAGTTATGCGTTAGATAAGAAAGATGCAGTAACATGAATTCGTTCTGTGTGAGATTACCGTAAATACGAATGAAGCGTACCAATCAAGAGAATGCTATAGCTATCCCAGAAATAAAAAAATACTCTCATACTTCTCTCCGATCCAAATACTTTTCAAACTCGGACCTAAAGCAAGGTTACTGGAAGTTTCTGTAAAAGAAGAACGACAAACCAAAGACAGCCTTTTCCAGTAGGCATCAGCTATGGATTTATGGAGTGGTAACCGCGCGCCCATCCTTTCTGGACTAACAATGAGTCGCACCAGGCAACTTTTCAAAGACTGCATGGAGAGATGTATGGGACGACCGTCAACTTACGAGACTGTATTGATTTATCTGGAGCGACATCATAATTTTTTCAACAAATTTGCGAAGAACAATATTAACGAACGTCTCGAAGCTGTGTTCTCAGTCGGTCTTGCGCAGAATAAGTCTGAAAATTGAACAACCAGTAAATGCGAGTTCTTCAATCAGTCTGTTACCTCACCTTGGACATTGCTCGTGTAGTTCAGAGGAAGGAATACGATGCTGATCTGAAAGAGTAGAAGCTGTCTAGAACTGCAATGGCCATGAGTACCTAAAACTACAAAAAGAAGTCGAGACAATTTCTGATTTCAGCTGGGCTACCTACAGGAGCATTTATTACAAGGGATATGCTTCAGACTTTGTTGCGACCTTTAAATGCATCGCTTTTTAATTGACGGTTTACGATCTCAAAGCCAACAAGAAACAAAATCATCAAAGTAAAAAGAGTACCTTTTTTACATGGAAATAAAGAAGAACAAACAGAAACTAGCGTCTTGATACAATTCATTGGCTTCCAAATTAACGACATCCTACGCAAGTGGCTAGGCTTATGCACAACTATCCCACGTCAGTTTATTGATTCAACACAGATGCCTCATACCAAGAGGTACCGGCTTCTGTACTATATAAAGACAAGGTGGAATAGAAGAGTTAGTACGGCCTAACGCTAGTACAGCCTCAAACATCTGAAAGACACTATCCAGAGCACATAAACTAGACATTTTTTGGCGCTAAAACATGGGCTGTTACTGAAAAAATTCAACGAACTACCTTAGAATGGCTAATAAATTCGACAGTTCGTTACTGACGAACAACACCTCCTTACTTCGTTCAAGCACTAACAGCAAGACTATACGCTACAGACCCGTTGGCTGGCCTGCATTATCAGGACAGAGTTAAATGATTACTCAGTAAGATTAAATTACTCAAAGAAGTTAGGAGGAAACAAAAGTGCGAGAGACTCGCCAGCCATGGTTGAATCAGAGATTTCAATGTATCATTATATGAGAACCGAGGAACTTGAGCTCTAAGGAATACGTGTATATATATATGATATGACGCAATTCTACAATAGATAAAGAAACTCATACTACAACGCGCACTTCTTTTCTGCAACATGTTCAGAGCGAGACCAACAAGCTCCTCTTCGTCTTTAGCATACTTACCGCACCTGAAAACTTACCTGAACGTTGAAATCCTCATCGTAACAGAACTTCCTCCGGAAGATTTCTAGTTGAGGATCCGAATCTCTTCGTTGTTCTAAAGACTGGAGAGAATCCCACAAAATGACTAGACCGGAACATGCATATACCAAAAGTTTAGTCAACCACCTTAAAAAAAGGAACAAGGCCCTTCCCTGCCTAAGCGGAATGAAAACAAAAACCGCTCGTCAATGAATTCTGGTATGTTATATGGAAAATACTTATATACGTGGTCTGAGGGTAAACGATTAGTACTCAGACGACAATGTTGTGATAATACGTCAACGGAGGTTAGGAAAATGATACTTCACCCGTTCGAATGTCCTGTTACGCGAAGCAAAGCATCCCCGAGAAGGGATATATTTCAAACACTGTATCATGACGAATTAGGTCACGCAGGGGCAGGAGATCGAAAAGACAATAGTGTCACTTCTTTCAGACAAGGTGACAACGAGGGTTATTGGCCAGGCAATGGATACAATGGATAGAACAGAAAAAGTAAAATCAATGTCCCGATGTATTCAGAAGAAACATAATACCCTGCAAAACGACCCAGTAGCTTCATGTAGGTTACTATAAATTGCTACACGACTCCAATGGAAATCTCTTTGTGTTGACGTTCGCTTACGTTCTAGAAAACTCAAAAAGGTCGGATTGCAAAACCATGTTTAGGGTCGTTACGGTGACCATCTTTACTAGATATTCTCAAGCATATCTCCAAACTAAAATCAGAACAGGCTAACAACTGCTAAACGTTCATTTAGACCGAATTTATTGTACACTTATGGGCTTCTCTGCAAGATACACAGTGACGCCAGGGCGCAAAGCTTTCGGAATCGCTTCCACTTATTAAAGAGTCGCTTCTGTCAATTAGGCAAGGTAATTGACAGAAAGTGCATACCATAAACACCCGTACCACCCCAATCGAGCAAAATGGAAAAGTAGAACGTTTTAATTCCACACCATTACTAAGCATGGACCGGTCTAAGAGTACCCTGAGAAAACTTAGGGGAAAAAATCAACGAACTGGAAATCACACGGGATGCCGCCCACTGCGTACATTGCATAAGCAAAGTCACCCAACTTTCATGACTACGCGACTGGATATTCCCTATAACTCTTTTAATGTTGGGGTAGAACATCCCAGAAAATTATGCAATAGATTTCTGCCATTTCGTAGATTTACCCAACAGATGAATTTAAACAACAACAACACACAAACTGAATACGTTAGAAAACTCAAAGAACGTCTATCTATTGCTTATAAAAAGAGCCGATAAGACGAATGCAAAACAAAGTTCAAGCATGATAAATCATAGAAGCACAAGATAGTGTATCTGAGCAAAAGTGGTGCGCGCTACACATAAATAAAGGTGACCTAGTTTTAGTTCGAAATGTAAAACTGTCGTGAAAATAAATGTAGCCGACAAATGGGAGAAAGTATATCCCTTTTACATTTGTTATGGAACAGGCACAAAATCAAACATTGACCTTGTTGTTTGTTTGTTAAAAAAGATAGTCCATAGTACAAACAAGAACACGGAACATTTACATAGGAAGATCTACTTCTACCGTTAAGAATAAAAAAGGTTAAAGACGCCCTTACGCTGGAAACAAAATACAACAACGAAGATGCCGAACATTAGAAATGGATATATGTATACTTACCTGAACCCTGAAAATGAAATCTTGATACAAGTGCATCCTTTAAGAAAAAGGATACCTTTACCTTGATAAATCGCAACAAGGGAAACTAATTCTCCAGTCCTGATAACGTTCTAGAGAGTTACAAGTGTCACACAAATAATATTTATTCGCGGCCCAGAAGATGCAATGCCAAATAATAGACAAAAAAATAAATTTAACATCGAGCATGATATAAAGCTTGTAAAAGGCCCGACCAATAACGAACTCAGAATAGGCCCGAAGATGGCAACGTTCAGGTGACTGGGATATTGGACACCACAAAATGCTAAGCATAGGTGTTAAATAATTACATCTGAATTAGAGAATGAGAGGGTTTTGTCTTGACTTTAATACGCATCGTATATTTGTCAGTGATGACTTCATTACTTTGATTGGTGCATTATTGTATTTTGAAAATTTAATATTAGATTGTAGAACGATTATTGAGCCAGCGTCATATTGAGGAATTGGGTAAACCCAGATGATTATGTGAATAACATATGCAAGAGGAAACTTGGGCAAAGGATTTATGTCATGATTCGATTTGTACACACGCGCTGAACATCTGCACAGAAGGACTAATTACAAGTAAAATTTAGCCTCATATACTATTCTGCCCTACTAAACATTGTAACGAGCTATTCACGAATATCTGCACTCTATTATCTGATGAGATTATTACTTATAGTTTATGAAAATTGATATTTACCTCGTATTGTATTATTATATTGTACTAGTACTTTTTTAAATCTTATGTATTCGTTGTTTTTATTGTAATCGCAACATGGCTATAATATTCATGTTCGCGTATCATAAAGTGTCGGGACGCCATAGTATTTCGAAAGCTGCAGGGGGGAAGTATGTCGTAGGGTAGAAAATTATCAATAGGAAATGTATTCCGTGTTGTTTTTGTTTTATGTTGTAAATCCAAGTGACCGCACTTGTACTCCGTAGCTTTTTCCGAGTATTTCTCAAGACTTAACTGATGATCGTTGATGCTGTTTATATATCGTGACACATTCCAAACCATTCATAATTTACTTTTCTAGTCGGAAACCGGCCGTTGTTTTCAAAAAATTGGTATAATCTGCTTTTTATAAGGTGGCACATTTAAAACACGCAAAATTATTCTCTGGAATATACTTTAATATTTATTCAGGTAAGATTAGACGTTTTGTAATTATTATAAACATATCTCTAGAATATAACTAGTAAGTCTTAAAGTATTGCACTATTATACTAATGTAATAGGTAGTGTACGAACATCTATTTGTGTTTGTGAATAGGGCGGGACTGTAAACGCGTGCCAGTCACATCCTACTGTACGTAAAGGTTGCTTTCGGTTTGTTCTAACATTTTTGGACAAAGCTGTCATTGCTGTGCAAATGATAATTTATATGTATTAACGCTTTGTATAATGTGTAGTTTTCTTTATAATATTTCAGATTGGGTTTTATTCTTTATCATGCACTTATAATTGATAAAGTTAGGAAAAGGATAATAAAGCCCTAATTATAAACTTATAGAAATAGTTTTGTCATTACCCAAAACATCTACCACCTTATATACTCTGTTATACGGAAAGGCTGAGCAGGTGCCGGTGACAACAACAATTTGCACTTTCAGGATTTCAGAATTCCAAACGCCTAGGAATTGGATATGACGATCGCGTCTTCAGTGGTACAGTTAATGGCTTTCAGATAGGTCGCTCAGCCGCTTTTATGATGCGTGAATATTTTTGAATAATGTGGAAAAATTTCTAGTATCTTTGACACATACTACTTGCGTTGTATTGAAGCAACATAATTGTATCACTATGTTTACGAGTCACTGAGGCGCTGCCACTTTCGTGTAAAAAAAGTAACTTACGTATTTTAGGCCTACCCCTAATTATTAGCAACGTACGGTAATTCATTTTGGACCGTTCGCAGGAATGGTCTGAGCGGTTTGAGAACTGAGGAAGCGAGATATGCACAAAACAGACCGAGATTATTAGGTGGCATAACAGATTCATATGAAGCTGGTAATCTACAGAAAATAATATGAATTTGGGCGGAGCCTCGAGGATGCAATGCATAGATCACTGACAGCAGGATGAAAAACATCAGGGAATGAGCCGGAAATCTTTGTAAATTGAAGCTTTACGGATTCCGAGGGATGCACTTTGTTTCCAGGATATTTTTAAACATCTCAGCAACAGCGAGGTGGGTCAAGGTGCTTGATGTGGTGCAGCCCTCGTAAAAAGTTGGGCCGTCCGTACTTCCACTTCCACGTGTTGTTCGCCTGGTCTATATATTTTCTGGGTCCCTTCTTTGCGATCAATTGATGCGGCGTGAGCAGCTATTAAGTGTTGAGAATTGAGTACCGCTCAAGCTGGTGCTAGGGGGCGTGAGGGATTTGCACGTATTCATTATCCCTCCTGTACAGACTCAATCAAACCGAGTCTGCAATTCTCTTGTAATTTTGTTGTGATTAATGCTTCCGAGGGATCACTTTGTTTCCAGATGTTGTAACCAGAAGCGCGGTTAATCTGATTCATGCAGTTCTTTACAGTCAGACTGTGAACTTTGCAAATCACTGAAAGTAGCGCAAATATTGTCTTTTAATTTATATTAACATGCCACTAGTGAATATCTGAGTATGCAATAAATATCTTAAGTAAGCCACCATCAATTAATTTTGTTACGAAGTATTGCACCAATCCTCGTATTTACACATTCAAACAACAATCAAGAAATGACATTTTTGTTGTAATTTTGTTTACATATAAACACGAACTGAGATGTTTAAAAAGTAAAACTTAGTCTGAGTTGTATACGAGTTTTTGTTTCTGTTTCCATTGTACACAGAATGACCCATTTTATCCAGAATTTATAAATAACATTATTTACAACAGCAGGTGGCTTTCTTTAGGGATTCTGTATTTGTCTATTTTATGATCACATCCGTGTTATTATTATTGATATGTTGCCTGCTTTTTATATGCCCGAAAGGGCATATTATGTTATACCCCCTGGCGTCCGTCTGTCTGTCCGTCCGTCCGTCCGTCCGCCCGTACGTCCGTCCGTTAGCAATTTGGTTTCCGGAGCATAACTTAAGTTCCATTTGGCCCACAATGTTAAAACTTCATAGGATGATTGTCCATATTGGGTAGAAGACCCCTATTGATTTTGGGGTCAAAAGTCAAAGGTCAAGGTCACTATTACCTTAAAACTGAAAACGTTTCCGGAGCATAACTTAAGTTCCATTCGACCCACAATGTTCAAACTTCATAGGATGATTGTCCATATTGAAAAGAAGACCCCTATTGATTTTGGGTCACAAGGTCAAAGGTCAGGTCACTAAATGACCTTGATACTGAAAACAGTTTCGGAGCATAAACTTAGTTCCAATTGGCCCACAATGTTCAAACTTCATAGGATGATTGTCCATATTGGGTAGAAGACTCCTATTGGATTCTTGGGGTCAAAAGGTCAAAGGTCAAGGTCACTATTACCTTAAAACTGAAAACGGTTTCCGGAGCATAGCTTAAGTTCCATTCGACCCAAAGTGTTCAAACTTCATAGGATGATTGTCCATATTGGGAAGAAGACCCCTATTGATTTTGAAGTCAGAAGGTCAAAGGTCAAGGTCACTATGACCTTGATACTGAAAACAGTTTCCGGAGCATAACTTAAGTTCCAATTGGCCCACAATGTTCAAACTTCATAGGATGATTGTCCATATTGGGTAGAAGACCCCTAGATTTTGGGGTCAAAAGGTCAAAGGTCAAGGTCACTTTTACCTTATAACTGAAAACAGTTTCCAGAGCATAACTTAAGTTCCATTCGACCCACAATGTTCAAACTTCATAGGATGATTGTCCATATTGGGAAGAAGACCCCTATTGATTTTGGGGTCACAAGGTCAAAGGTCAAGGTCACTCTGACCTTGATACTGAAAACAGTTTCCGGAGCATAAACTTAAGTTCCAATTGGCCCACAATGTTCAAACTACATAGGATGATTGTCCATATTGGGTAGAAGACCCCTATTGATTTTGGGGTCAAAAGGTCAAGGTCACTATTACCTTATAACTGAAAACAGTTTCCAGAGCATAACTTAATTTCCATTCGACCCACAATGTTCAAACTTCATAGGATGATTGTCCATATTGGGTAGAAGACCCCTATTGATTTTGGGGTCACAAGGTCAAAGGTGAAGGTCACTATTACATTGATACTGAAAAATATGTTTCCACGCATAACTTAAGTTCCATTTGACCCACAATTTTCAATCTTCATATGATGATTGTCCATATTGGGTAGAAGACCCCTATTGATTTTGGGGTCAAAAGGTCAACGGTAAAGGTCATCCTTACTAAGAAAAAAAAATACTTTCGGGCATATAATGCTCCGCCTAGCGGTGCTCTTGTTAAATTTGTCTTTTGACGTCTTATCTGTGATACGCAGGCTTCATAACCTCTGATCCCCAGTACCGTCCATGAACAGGCTCAATCAAACCGAGCCTGCAACATTTTCAATTTTGCCGTGTTGGGCTTTCTTTAGGGATTCTGTATTTATCTATCTTGTGGTATTTTTAGTTTCCACTTTTCGGCATTTTCTATATGGGTGGTTCCAATATTCCTACTTGAATAATGTTGAATCACCCTTAGGATATGTTACCTGTTTTTTAAATTTGTCTTTTGACGTCTTATCTGTGATACGCAAGCTTCATAACCTCTGATCCCTTTCAAAATTCCATTTTATTTAGTTCTGCCCATTGTTTTCTCGTTTAGGGCACACGCTTTTTATTACTTGGGGACCATACGCCGCTTTTCATGGAATGGCACGGAAGTGTCACATTGAAGGTTCCATGATTACCGCCGTATGAACACATCTGCGGATGTTTCTAAATTCAAAATTTAACTATTTCACGTTTAAATGTTGAATTCTGCTTAAGCCGGTGCTAGGGGGCGTGGACAGTAATTTGCACTTTCCAGTACCGTCCATGAACAGGCTCAATCAAACCGAGCCTGCAACATTTTCAATTTTGCCGTGTCTGGCTTTCTTTAGGGATTCTGTATTTGTCTATTTTATGATCACATCCGTGTTATTTGTGCCGTGTGGCGGCTGTAAAAAGTCTCCCCGTACATTTAATCAATGATGTTATATCTTCGTTCCTTGAAGATCGTTCAGCACGACATTATTGTTGTGCTTGTGGTATTTTTAGTTTCCACTTTTCGGCATTTTCTATATGGGTGGTTCCAATATTCCTACTTGAATAATGTTGAATCACCCTTAGGATATGTTACCTGCTTTTTAAATTTGTCTTTTGACGTCTTATCTGTGATACGAAGGCTTCATAACCTCTGGTCCCCTTTCAAAATTCCATTTTATTTAGTTCTGCCCATTGTTTTCTCGTTTAGGGCACACGCTTTTTATTACTTGGGGGCCATACGCCGCTTTTCATGGAATGGCACGGAAGTGTCACATTGAAGGTTCCATGATTACCGCCGTATGAACACATCTGCGGATGTTTCTAAATTCAAAATTTTACTATTTCACGTTTAATGTTGAACTGTGCTAGGGGGCGTGGACAGTAATTTGCACTTTCCAGTACCGTGCATGAACAGGTTCAATCAAACCGAGCCTGCAACATTTTCAATTTTGCCGTGTTGGGCTTTCTTTAGGGATTCTGTATTTGTCTATTTTACAAACTTTGCATTTTCGTTCCGTACTAAAACTCGATATATTTTCTGACCCTTCAGGATCATTGGTTCCTTATACTAAGTGTTAACAGCTATTGTTTGAAAACAATACTGAAGCAGTTTATGACGGGATTAAAATAACGTTTGACTTTTCAGTTATTCTCAGAAGAAGATTCAACAATCCTAGACGTCTACTATTCCACCCAATTGTGTCTTTATTTATTGCTTCGAAGGTATCTCCCATATTCGAAAATATTTGACTAATTTACTATTCAGAACAAAACACCACTTACTATAATGATACTATTGTGTCAGAAACACTAAAATTGTATATACCACTTAAAGCAAATTTTAGGTTTCAAGTACAGATAAATTGGAAACATTACTTTGTTTAAAAAGTAAATAAAACGACTTTTGCAAATGAAACGATGACTATAGGGACATCCGTCTTCCTTGTTGATCTTGTTTATCATATTTTACCTAACACCACTAATAGAAAACGTGACATTTTTATATACTATATATGATGTTAAAATATTCTCTCGGCAAATATATATAATTATTATATTTCCGGTTAAGATACGCATTTCATTGTTCCTCTTAAGATAAGATTATACAATACATTTCAGTTAACCTGATGGTTTGTTTCGTTGGTTTGGTGAAAGGCGCACCAACATCATTATCGTTTTCAAGCGTTTAACGTTTTTCGTTTTCCGTGTATCGTTTTTCGTTTATCGTGCGTCTGAAAGCGTGCGTTTCTTATTTAGCGTGCGTCTGCGTTCGTGTAAGTGCTTACGTACCGTGTTTTGCGTCTGTTACTATTCAGAAGTAAAAGAATATCTTAGATAGATATATTATGTAAATTTCTTATATCTTAAACATGTAAGAGATGTTCTGTGTCCCTGTCAAAGAATAGAAATATTATATAAAGAAGTATTTTTGTGATGTTTACATTTAAGTTTTAAAGTTTTTGACCTCGCGGTGAATACTGGTCAGATTTCTATATGCTTTACGCCGAAGATTAATTAGTTTTAATCCTAGTTTACATACGCATATAAGATTTAGTTACTAATTAATTGCAACATTTTTGATATTAAATTCAGCAAAAAGGTGTTTATATGTGTACCAATATATATTAGATATGAAGTTCGTCAGACATCAAATGATGTAATCAGACTAGCACCCCACCCCCTTTACAAGTTCATCTTCTGACTTTTCATCAAAGACTGTCCGAACCCGATCCGAATCCTATTTAGGGTGATAATTATTTTAGACAGTTCCTCCTTATTTTTCTTGACAGATTTATATTGATATGTAATAGCCTGGCAGGGACTCGAACCCCTAACACTCGGAATACCATTCCGCAGCTCTTGAGTTCCTCCGAGCTATCCGGCCGCTTACACGTTTTACTTGTTAAAATACTGAATCGTTATAAACCTACTGTGTATGCAAATATTTCTTCGAATTTCCCAGGGTTACTTAGCATTGTGATTTAATTTCTACCTGGGCTATTCAAATGTTATATCAGTCACAGGGTGAGACAAAAGTGCATCCTGACATGGAATCGAACCCGTGACCCTCTAAATACCGTACCGCGGCTGTACCGACATTTGTTAATAGTTTCATTATTTGTACATGTATAGTGAACATTTTACTAATTATACATCGTATCATTTTTATATTTTTGTACAAATAGAAATAGCTAGATTTTTTTTCTAGATAAAATTCTATGGTGGCTAAAAATATTACCATGATGTACTTTTTAGACATGTTACTACAACAGACCTCCCCT